>NC_059275.1:2829838-2862338 GCF_017591435.1 Portunus trituberculatus
CGTATCTCCAAGATGGTCAGGAATGCGAGAAGTGTGTTGCACCAAATGCCCCAAATCATGAAGGATAGCAAAGTTTAAGGCTAGTTCGTCAGGAATGTCAGTGAAGGGAGAGACAAGCCAAAGCTGGTGGTGAACATTGAAGTCTCCAAGACTGGAGTTGTCAGCAAAAGGGAAGAGAGTCAGGATGTGTTCCACTTTGCAAGTTAAACAGTCAAAGGTTTCTTTATGATTGGATGAGTTCGGTGAGACGAATACAACATTATATGAATATACAACGTATAGTTTGAAAGTCATTCACCATTCGTAGCCAAATGGTAGAAATATTGTGAAATTGAAGAGTATATAGCCATGGAAGAAAGCGTTGTACATGCTTGCAACATTTAGCATTTAGTTTGGATTGAAGAGAAAGAGAAAGAGAGTAAGAGGGACAACAGAGGAGGAGTTAATGTAAGTTGTCTCAAACACCTGCGTTTTGGTGAGCTGAAGAAGGAGTGTTCCAGTATAATAGAGGAGGCGTTGTTCCACAGGTTAAATATTGGCTAGAGATGAAACAAGGAACAAATGGAAGAGGAAAAGTAGTGAAGTCCAAAAGCATAGAAGGAAAAGGAAGAAATTAGAAAAAAAAATCACCAAGTAAAAGATAAAGGATACAAATTAATAAGAAGAGGATAAGTAGTCATTAATATAAACATTCCATTTAACATCTTTACATATTGAATATCATTTTAGCAAAATAAATCAACTTACATTGATTTAAGCTTTGTAAAAGTATATATATATATATATATATATATATATATATATATATATATATATATATATATATATATATATATATATATATATATATCCATTACTTCAAAGATATTTTCTCTTTTACCACTAATAATTTATTTACACAACACCTAATGGAGACATTTTTTTTTCTTTGAGTTTAACTTAACATATTGTTTATCAACTTATCTATTTCATGATCTATCTCTATTTGGTATCAATGATTATCAGTGTCATTTAGCTGTTGAAGTTGGAGAGAGAGAGAGAGAGAGAGAGAGAGAGAGAGAGAGAGAGAGAGAGAGAGAGAGAGAGAGAGAGAAGGCCGGCCTGCAGATATATAAGGCGTGGCCTGCACGGGACTGGCAGAGACACTGGGGCTGAAGGCAGTGAGCAAACACCACCACCCACCATGAAGTTCTACGTGAGTACTGGCTGCCACTCACACGGCGCTGCCTTCCTCACTCACTCATACCTAATCCAGTCTTTGCTGACCACCTACTCTTCAAGTGACTCATTTTATTCACTTTTAGGCCATTCTACTCCCTCACTCTCTTACACTCTGATCACATTTGATTGAGCGTCAGCACTCAGCACACACCACCGTTCTCTTCCCTGCAGACGCAAACTTATGTTGTACATTGTGTTGAGTAACAAGCTCGCTGCCAAATGACAGGTAACCTTTGCGGGGGCCTCGCAGTGTGCAGTGTGCAGTGTGCTGCTGTGTGGCGGGGGCGAGGAATGACAGTGTCTCTCCCGTGCAGGTGTGTGCAGCTGTGGGCCTCCTGGCAGTGGCGGCGCTGGTGCACGCCGACCCTGAGCCCGAGGCCCTCGCTGAGGCTGACCCTGAAGCCTCCCATCCCTACTACCCCTACCGCTACTACGGCTACCCTTACCGCCACTACGGCTACCGCTACCACCACCACCACAAGCGGTCTGCTGAACCAGAGCCCATCGCTGACGCCTCTGCTGAGCCCAGCCGCACCTACTATTCCGGCCACAACTACGGCTACCCCAGCCACTACTACGGTTATCGCCAACACTATGGCCACCCCCACTATCACCACAAGCGTTCTGCTGACCCAGAGCCCAGCGCTGATGCCTTTGCTGAGCCCAGCCGCACCTACTACCACGGCTACGGCCACCGCTACTACTACGGTTACCCTCGCCGCTACTACTACTAGAGGCGCACCTTTCGTCGACACCCAGCAGCCGCCCTCTCCCTCTCGGCGACAGGGGCCTGTCTCTTGACAACAACGAAACGCTTACCTGAGGCGGCTGAGGAGAGGCGACGACACCTGCCGCAGGATAGGCCGGTTCTGCTCACGTCGGTTTTTCTCGCGCGCAAGTGTCGCCCCAGACGCCCCGGGGCACCCGGGTGAGGCGCCCCCCGCCCCGGCAGCCTCACCCACTTTCCAGAATAAAGTTACCCTCCACTGACGTGCTTGTCTCCCTGTACCCTCTTCACTATGATGTACTGCTACTACTACTACTACTACTACTACTACTACTACTACTACTACTACTACTACTACTACTACTACTACTACTACTACTACTACTACTACTACTACTACTACTACTACTACTACTACTACTACTACTACTACTACTACTACTACTGCTACTACTACTACTACTACTACTACTACTACTACTACTACTACTACTTCTGCTACAGTACAGTACTACTATCTGATGTGTTTGCCTCTTTATCCTCATGGTTGATCAGATGTACATTTATTTTTTGTGTTGAGCCATCTACACCTGTGATCTAGGGTTCTGAGGAGGGACAAAAGCACGTTTCTGAAAAAGAGCTCCTGCCAGGTAGATATCAGAACAGCTTGTGTGTTTTATGTAAGACATTAATCCTGCAATGTAGGAAAAGTGTTGGCTACGGAAGGCATGCAGTTACCAAAATGAATAGAGCAGTTAGCATGAATATAGCGATAAAAGATAGCAAGAGATGCAACATTCCGGCGGTGAAAAAGAGAATGAAGACAGTCAGTCAGAGGAGGGGAGTTGATGAGACGAAAAGCTTGTGATTCAATCCTATCCAACAGAGCGAAGAGTACTAGAAGCTTGTGGTTTGAAATAATAATAATAGTTGACGATGCCTGAGATTCGTGTAATTTCCCTCCTGCTTTATAGGTGAGGGACAGTAACTCATAAAGTGAAGTTCTTACAGAATGCCGCCAGCTATGATCCTCCATGTATTGTCAATATATCAACTGCCTCTTCTCTGGAAATGTGTTTGTTGAGTGGATCTGGACACCATAATGTTTTGATGAGCAGAATGGTGCAAGTGGTGTGTACAGGTTTTGAAAGTCAATAGAGTTAGCCTACATTGGGATAAGATAAGGACGATATCTAATTCCCCTTACATAGAGCGATTGTAGAGCATAACATAATTCAAATGGTATTCTTACAAACCCAGTCAAGATGTGGTGATCGCTCTCTTCCTCGGTGGTCATTGGCATAGGCCCGGATCAGATCAGTCTTCATTAATGCTTTAGCACATTGTAAATTTTGAATGAGGAATCCTGAAATCATATCACTCGTCCTCAGAATCGCACCATTCAGAGTATAGGTGGGCTCTGCAGAGGATGCAGGAAGTTTTTCTTGCTGGAACTCTGGGTTGGAGCCACCAAAGACACTCCCTGATAGAGTTTCAGGAAGACAGATGTGGTCAGTCAGCCGATCAATTGTCGTCAGAAACGCGTTCCTCTCTTTCGTAGCACTGACCGTCGAGGCTTGCACGAAACTCATCCATCTTGGCTTACTTAGTTAATGTCAAACCACGTTCTTTCCTAAGCGCGCGCTCGCGCACACACACACACACACACACACACACACACACACACACACACACACACACACACACACAGTAACATTCAAATTATATAAGTACATCCTTTTTTTTTTTTTTTTTTCTTTTCTTATATGCGACTGAAACTGTAAGTCAATAGTTGTATCAGCTGAGCCTTTCTAGTCGGAACACGTTCACACTTATCGGGTGGTTGGCGGGAAGTGAATGTAAGCAAATAGCTACTCAACAAGAAGTCTTCCTCTGGTGACGATGACGATTGCTATCAAATTAAGTCATCACAAGTATTCAATCTTCACCTCCAACAACACCCTGCAGAGAGGGAAGCAGTCATTGGAGAGTGGCAGCTACATCATCGAACGCCTATACGCGTAAGCTCCTAACTCCTCTGACTATAGTAAATTTTTTACTATTTAACTTCCAAAGTGGAGCACATTCTGTCCCTCTACCCTTTCGCAAAGATCTCCGTCCTTGAAGATTTCAATGTTCACCTCCAGCTTTGGCTTTCCTCTCGCTTCACTGACCATCCTGGTAAACTAGCCTTCAACTTTGCTATCCTCCATGACCTAGAGCAACTGGTACAACATCCTACTCGTATTCCTGACCGTCTTGGAGATGCGCCCAACATTCTTGATCTTTTCTTTACCTTTAATCCTCTTGCTTATGCTGCTACCCTATCTTCTTCGATGGGCTCCTCCAATCACAATCTCATTTCTGTATCTTCTCCTATTTCTACAATTCCTCCTAAGGAATCTGTCACTTCACAATCTTCTATCTGAAAGCCGGTATGGCTTCTGTCTCTACTGGTGATCTTCTGGCTCTCCTTATTTCTTTTAGAGATTTCGATGAAACTTTTGTTGTCGCGTTAGACATATCAAAAGCTTTTGATCGAATCTGGCACAAAGCTTTGATTTTAAAACTGCCCTCCTACGGTTTCTATCTTTCTCTCTGCAACTTTATCTCAAGTTTCCTTTCCGACTGTTCCATTGCAGCCGTGGTAAACGGCCACTGCTCTTCTAAATCTATTAACAGTAGTGTTCCTCAGGGTTCTGTCCTATCACCTACTCTTTCTATTATTCATTAATGACCTTCTTAACCATACTTCTTGCCCTATCCACTCCTATGCTAATGATGCCATCCTACATCTTTCCACGTCCTTTCAGAGACGACCAACCCTTCAGGAAGTCAACAGATCACGCAGGGACGCGACAGAACGCCTGACTTCTGATCTTTCTAAGATTTCCGATGGAGGCAGAGAAAACTTAGTAGTGTTCAATGCCTCAAAAACTCAATCCCTCCATATATCAACTCGACACAACCTTCCAGACAAATATTCCCTCTTTTTCAGTGACACTCATCTGTCTCCCTCTTCCACAATGAATATCCTCGGTCTGGCCTTTACTCATAATCTTAACTGGAAACTTCATATCTCATCTCATGCTAAAACAACTTCTATGAAGTTAGGCGTTCTGCGGCGTCTCCGCCAGTTTTTCTCGCCCCTCCAACTGTTAACTCTGTACAAGGGCCTTATCCGTCCTTGTATGGAGTACTCCTCGCATGTTTAGGGGGTGGGGGTTCCCCTCATACAGCTTTATCAGATAGGATGTAATCAAAAGCTTTTTGTCTCATCAACATTCCTCCTCTGACTGACTGTCTTCAGCCTCTTTCTCACCGCCGAAATGTTGCATCTCTTTCTATCTTTTATCGCTATTTTCATGCTAACTGCTCTACTGATCTTGCTAAATGCATGTCTCCCCTCCTTCTGCGGCCTCGTTGCACAAGGCTTTCTTCTTCCTCTCATCGCTATTCTGTCCAACTTCTAATGCAAGAGTTAACCAGTATTCTCAATCATTCATACCTGTCACTGATAAACTCTGGAACTCCCTGCCTGCTTCTGTACTTCCATCTTCCTACGACTTAATTCTTATAAGAGGGAGGTGTCAAGACATTTGTCCCTGGCTTTTGGATGACTCTTTCGGACCTTTTAGGGAACGTGCAATTCCAGTCGGTCTTTCTTTTTTTTTTTTTCTTCTAACATTTGGTTGCCCTTGGCAGCCTTCACTCTTGCACAAATGCTTTTTTTACTGTAGAATTAACTTTTAGTGTCCCAGATGTGCTCTTTTTCCCTGACCAACTCCAAAATCTTCTCTACATCGACGCCACATCTTCAAACTTTTATTCGTGACGTCAAAACGTAAACAAAATCACAAATCGACTGAACTGCTTTTGTTCAGTCATGGTATTGCAGAAAAATTTTAGATTGTCACCATCCTCTTGTTAAGGTCAATATGCCTTACATAAAAGAAGGATTTTTTATGGAGCACGGCTTGAAATATTTCAGGTCAGTTTATAGTCGGTATATATATATATATATATATATATATATATATATATATATATATATATATATATATATATATATATATATATATATATATATATATATATATTGTACATAAGACTTAGACATCCGTAGAGATCATTAACGGCAGGTTGTTGGCACATAATGAAATACATATATTACCGTAACATAATTCCTGTTTGTTCATATTATCAAACCAATAATGATATGTAATACGTATTCTTTTTTCATACGTGTATTACGAAATAAAACAAGCTGCACTGCTACCGCAAATACTATTACCATTACTTTCAATAGTAAGAAGAAGGGGTAGAAGAGAATGTTATACCACCACCACGACCTCCTCCATCTCGTTACAGAGACCCTGTGGTCTCCTTCATCAACACATTCGGAAGTGATGAAGCCCAGCCGGTGATCGGAGGAGTTGAGGAGGAAAAAGGTCTTTAATCACCCTCGTCACGAGGGTCGCCAGTGTTGCGCATCCAGACAGCACGGGAGAGACCACGGGACGCCCCTGGAAGTAAACGACGGGGACAGGTGTGTTGTGGTCACCTGGAGAGGAGGGAAGGGCGGGGCACTCCTGTGAAAGCCGGCCTGCAGGTATATAAGGCGTGGCCTGCACGGGACTGGCAGAGACACTGGGGCTGAAGGCAGTGAGCAAACACCACCACCCACCATGAAGTTCTACGTGAGTACTGGCTGCCACTCACACGGCGCTGCCTTCCTCACTCACTCATACCTAATCCAGTCTGTGCTGACCACCTACTCTTCAAGTGACTCATTTTATTCACTTTTAGGCCATTCTACTCCCTCACTCTCTCTTACACTCTGATCACATTTGATAGAGCGTCAGCACTCAGCACACACCACCGTTCTCTTCCCTGCAGACGCAAACTTATGTTGTACATTGTGTTGAGTGACAAGTTCGCTGCCAAATGACAGGTAACCTTTGCGGGGGCCTCGCAGTGTGCAGTGTGCTGCTGTGTGGCGGGGACGAGGAATGACAGTGTCTCTCCCCGTGCAGGTGTGTGCAGCTGTGGGCCTCCTGGCAGTGGCGGCGCTGGTGCACGCCGACCCTGAGCCCGAGGCCCTCGCTGAGGCTGACCCTGAAGCCTCCCATCACTACTACCCCTACCGCTACTACGGCTACCCTTACCGCCACTACGGCTACCGCTACCACCACCACCACAAGCGGTCTGCTGAACCCGAGGCTGCGGCCGATGCTGACGCGTCCAGACACTCCTACAGCCACTACGGCTACTACCGCTACCCCTACTACTACGGCCACCCCCACCGCCACCACAAGCGTTCTGCTGACCCAGAGCCCAGTGCTGACCCCTCCGCTGAGCCAAGCCTTCCCTACTACCACGGCTACTATTACGGCTATCCTGGCCACTACTACGGCTACGGCCACCGCTACTACTACGGTTACCCTCGCCGCTACTACCACTAGAGGCGCACCTTTCGGCGACACCCAGCAGCCGCCCTCTCCCTCTCGGCGACAGGGGCCTGTCTCTTGACAACAACGAAACGCTTACCCGAGGCGGCTGAGGGAGAGGCGACGACACCTGCCGCAGGATAGGCCGGTTCTGCTCACGCTGGTTTTTCTCGCACAGGTGTCGCCCCAGAAACAGTCCCGCCCCCACCCCTCGCAACCTCACCCACTCGCCTGAATAAAGTTACCCTCCGCTGATGTGCGTGTCTCCCTGTACCCTCATGACTGTGATGTACTACTGCCAGTATTGCTGCTGCTGTTACTACTACTACTACTACTACTACTACTACTACTACTACTACTACTACTACTACTACTACTACTACTACTACTACTATCACTGCTGCTGCTGCTGTCGCTTTTGCTTTGGTGGTGCTGTTTTGCTGTTACCGAGATGTTGCATGGATTTGGTGTATGAAGGCTACTGGAAAACTCATAAACATTTTAATATTTTACTTAACAACTTCAGATTGTTTACATTTCAGAAAATTCCAACTTTCTTACTCGCTCTTTTCCATTCGTTGAAAGTTACTCGGTGTTGCTTTATACATCGTCAACATCATCAATATTTAATGCAGTCACTGTGTTAGATCACAAGCAATATGAAATATATGGAAACAGATAATATTCAGTGGAATGCAATTCATGTTAAGTTAGAAAAACGCACATGATGTCATTATCTTTTGCTAAAACAGCTTCTATGAAGTTAGGTGTTCTGAGGCGTCTCTGACAGTTTTTCTCGCTCCTCCAATTGCTTACTCTGTATAAGGGCTTTATCCGTTCCTGTATGGAGTACTCTTCGCATGTTTGAGGGGTTTCCATTCACACAGTTTTACTACATAGGGTGGAATCGAAAGCTTCTCGTCTCATCAACTTCCCTCCTCTCACTAACTGTCTTCAGCCTCTTTCTCACCGCCGGAATGTTGCATCTCATTCTATCTTTTATCGCTCTTTTCATGCTAACTGTTCTACTGATCTTGCTAACTGCATGCCTCCTCTTCTCCTTCGGCCTAGCTGCACAAGGCTTTCTTCTTCCTCTCATCCCTATTCTGTCCAACTCTCTAACGCAAGAGTTAACCAGTACTCTCAATCATTCATACCTTTCACAGGTAAACTCTAGAATTCCTCCTGCTTCTGTATTTCCGAATTCCTATATATATACGACTTGTCTTCTTTTAAGAGGGGGGTATCGAGGCATTTCCTCCCCAACTTTGGCTGACGCTTTTATACTTTTTAGAGAGCCACCACTCAAGTGGGCCTTTTTTTTTTATCGTTTTTTTATGCCCTTGGCTGGCCCCCTTCCCTACATAAAAAAAAAAAAAACACTTATCACAAGTATTCTGCCATGCCAGCTGCTCATCTGATCCTGCTATGCCACCTTCCCTCCTCCCGTAGCCTCGCTGCACAAGACTTTCTTCTTTCTCTCATCCCTGTTCGGTCCAACTCAAACGTAAGAGTTGACCACTAATCAATACTTTCTTTCTTTCATTCATTCCTTTCTCATGAAAACTCTGGAACTCCCTGCCTGCTTCTATATTTCCATCCTCTTATGATTTGAACTCATTTAAGAGGGAAATTTTAAGACATTTATCCCATTCTTTTGGCTAACATTTCCTATCCTGTCGGGGACCGGCACCTCAGTGGACCTTTTTTTTATCGTTTCTGATGCCTTGAGCGGTTTCCCCCCTTACGTAAAAGAAAAAAAAACATAATCTAGTAATTCTTTGCACACCATACACCTATACAACCTATCATAGCAAATACAGAACATCAAATAAACGTGCTACTCCTCTTTTTAATTAGATTTTATTTCTGGACTGCATTATGCTTGAAGCTCCCTTACTTTAACTTATTCCGTCCATCTTGACCCTCCCCTGGTCAGACCTCGACCTCTGTGTCTGTTATTTGCTAGCTGTATTTATCTCCTCCTACCGCTTCTCAATTATTCCACTGATGCACGTTATCAAATACACCAACATTTCTGCAGTGATGTGTCTCTTATTACAGGCGTGGTGACTCCTGCACCTCTAACGGTCTAATGTGACACTACCTATTATGGCCTTTACGAGATACCTGTAACCTATCAATATTAGCCAATCAGAAATTAAGACAAAAGTATGTTGGTCTTGATATGTTTCTATGCTGATCTATTTTCCTTGGTAATTATACTTTTCCTCACTCCGTTCTGTCTCCGTCTTCCTCACCCCATTTTAACTTTCCCCTTTGCGTTGTCCTGTTTCCACCAAGGCTGCATTGCCCGGTCGGTTTTATGGCTTTCTTGCTGCTGTCTCTTGTGTCTGTTTCCATGTTAGTTGTTTTTCTCTGCTTCCTCTTTATCACATGTCTTTTCCTTCCTATTTGGAGGAACTGCTTGTGTTCTCCCTACTTTTACTGGAGTAGGCAGTAGTCACCTGCCGCCCGGTGGAATACTCCAGGAGAGGTACTTACGGGGATGTAGGCAGTGCTTCAGACTGAGTGATTCCCCGTGTCCTCTCTTCCCGGTTCCCTTTGTGGTCTCATTTATACAATTGAGCAGCTGCAGCCTGCCCTCTAAAGACAACTTCTACTACTTCCTACACTACACTACAACACCTTACACTTTTACACTCTCTTCAAATCAAAATTTAATAATGGCTTCACCACGCCCTGCCTCGGAGTCCCCCTCTGGGGAGGGGACCATAAATGTCCCCAGGTCGGACTGCCCTCTGCTGTCGACCTTGGGTGTCTTGACACTTCATCTAATACTTTCACTATCAATTTCTGCAACATTCGTGGCCTTCGTTCTAATTTTCAATCTGTGGAACACCACCTCTCCTCTACTAAACCTCATCTTCTCTTCCTAACCGAAACACAGTTGTCTGTGACTACTGACAGCAGCCCCTTTTCTGTTCCCTCCTACTTGCTCTATCCTCATTTTCAATCCAAAGCTGGATGTTGCGCATACGTGCGTAACGACACCACTTGCTCTCGTGCCCACAATCTTGAATCTTCAGAATTTTCTACCATCTGGCTAAGACTTCAATGTCACTCTCTAACTAAATTCATCTGTGCTGTATACCTCTCACCTAATTCCTCTGACTATGTAAAATTCTTTGACTATTTGACTTCCAAGGTGGAGCACATCTTATCTCACTTTCCTTTTGCTGAGATCTCCATTTTAGGGATTTCAATGTTCACCACCAGCTTTGGCTTTCATCTTCTTTCACTGACCAACCTGGTGAACAAACCTTCAACTTTGCTATCCTTCATGACCTAGAGCAGCTAGTGAAGTTCCCTACCCGTATTCCTGACCGCCTTGGAGACACGCCCAACATTCTTGATCTTTTCCTAACCTCCAACCCTTCTGCTTACTCTGTTAAACTTTCCTCTCCGTTGGGCTCCTCCGACCACAATCTAATTTCCGTTACCAGTTCTATCACTCCAGTGCAGCCTCAGGACCCGCCTAAGCGGAGGTGCTTCTGGCATTTTAACTCTGCTAAGTGGGAGGAACTAAGGCAGTACTATTCTGATTTCCTTGGGATGATTATTGTTTTCATGTCAGAGATCCTTCTCTTTGTGCCGAGCGCATAACAGAGGTGATTATCTCTGGCATGGAGCTATACATTCCTCATACTTTCTCTAACCCTAAAGCTAAAAAGCCTTGGTTTAACTCTGCTTGTTCTCGTGCTGTCAATGATAGAGAGGCGGCTCACAAACGGTTCCGTAGCCATCCAACTGCTGAAACTCATGCCCTATATATTTCTGCCCGTAATCATGCCAAATCTATTCTCCAACTTACTAAAAACTCTTTCATCAATAGAAAATGTCAAAGTCTTTCCAATTCTAACTCCTCTCGAGATTTCTGGCATCTAGCCAATAATATCTCTAACAACTTTACTTCTTCGTCTTTCCCTCCTTTACTTCATCCAGATGGCTCTACAGCTGTCTCTTCTTTTCTAAAGCTGAACTCTTCGCTCAAACCTTTGCTACCAACTCAACTTTGGATGATTCTGGGCATATTCCTCCTACTCCTCCACCCTCTGACTACTTCATCCCTAAAATTAAAATTCTTTATAAAGACGTTTTCCTGGCCCTCTCTGGCCTTGATTCTCGGAAGGCTTACGGTCCGGATGGAGTCCCTCCTGTTGTTCTCAAAAACTGTGCTTCCGAACTCGCTCACTGCCTGGTCAAACTCTTTCATCTGTGTCTCTCTACTTCTATTTATCCTTCTTGCTGGAAGTTTGCTCACATTCAACCTGTCCCTAAAAAAGGTGACCACTCCAATCCTTCTAACTACCGCCCTATAGCTTTGATTTCCTGCCTTTCTAAAGCCTTTGAGTCTATCCTTAATAGGAAGATAATGAGGCATCTATCAGCTCACAACCTTCTCTCTGATTGCCAGTATGGTTTCCGTAAAGGCAGATCTACTGGTGATCTTCTTACTTTCCTAACTGAATCTTGGTCATCCTCTTTTAGGGACTTCGGTGAAACCTTTGCTGTCGGCCTTGACATATCGAAAGCCTTCGATAGAGTCTGGCACAAATCTTTAATTTCTAAACTACCCTCCTACGGATTCTATCCTTCTCTCTGTACCTTCATCTCCAGTTTCCTTTCCGATCGTTCTATTGCTGCTGTAGTAGACGGTCACTGTTCTTCCCTAAAACTATCAACAGTGGTGTTCCACAGGGTTCTGTCCTATCACCCACTCTCTTTCTATTATTCATCAATGATCTCCTAAATCTGACTCAATGCCCTATCCACTCCTATGCTGATGATACCACCCTGCATTATTCAACAGCGTTCAACAGACGCCCAACCCAACAACAATTAAATGACTCAAGGCGAGATGCTATAGGACGCCTAACTTCTGATCTTTCACTTGTTTCTGATTGGGGCAGAGAAAACCTGGTTTTGTTCAATGCCTCAAAACTCAATTTCTACAACTATCTACTCGACATAACCTTCCAGACAACTATCCTCTCTTCTTCAATAACACTCAACTTCCCTCTCCTCTACATTAAACACACTCGGTCTATCCTTCACTAAAAATCTAAACTGGAAATTTCACATCTCTACTCTTGCTAAATCAGCTTCCAAGAAGTTAGGTGTCCTATGGCGTCTTCGTCCATTTTCTCTCCCTCCCAGCTGCTTGCTCTGTACAAGGGCCTTATCCGCCCGTGTATGGAGTATGGCTCTCATGTCTGGGGGATCCACACACAGCTTTACTAAACAAGGTGGAATCTAAAGCTTTTCGTCTTATCAACTCTTCTCCTCTAACTGACTGTCTTGATTCTTTAAGTCACCGCCGCAATGTTGCATCTTTATCTGTCTTCTACCGCTGTTTTCATGCTGTCTGCTCTTCTGAACTTGCTAACTGCATGCCTTCCCCCTCCTGCGGCCTCGCTGCACAAGACTCTCTACTTCTTCTCATCCCTATTCTGTCCATCTTCCTAATGCAAGAGTTAACCAGTATCTTCACTCCTTCATTCCCTACACTGGTAAACTCTGGAACTCTCTACCTGTGTCTGTATTTCCACCTGCCTATGACTTAAACTCTTTCAAAAGAGGAGTGTCAAGACACCTCTTACGTTAACTGGACCCTCCTTTTAGATTTTTTTGTTTTTTCTCTTTATACTATTCCTCTTAACAGGGCCTGGCAACCAGCGGGATTTTTTTTTTTTCCAACTTTGATTTCCCTTGGCCAGTGCCCTTTTATTTAAAAAAAAAAAAAAAAAAAAAAAACTTTTCAGTTTTCTCCATTTCTCTTTTTTCTTCTCTCTTCTTATCTTCTTACGTCTTCTTCATTTTTTCTTCGTTCTCCTTTTCTTCTTTTCGTGACAATGTATAATGTGGTGTAGGGTCACCACAGTAGTACTAGTATAGTATTAGTAGTGGTAGTAGTAGTAGTAGTAGTAGTAGTAGTAGTAGTAGTACTGTGGTAGTAGTAATAGTAGTAGTAGTAGTAGTAGTAATAGTAGTAGTAGTAGTAATAGTAGTAGTAGCAGTAGTAGTAGTAGTAGTAGTAGTAGTAGCAGCAGCGGTACCAGCAGCAGCACCAGCAGCACCAGCAGCAATAGTAGTATTAGTAGTAGTGGTAGTAGTAGTAGTAGCAGTAGTAGTAGTAGTAGTTGTAGTAGTAGTCATAGCAGTAGTAGCAGCACCAACAGCAGCAGTAGCAGCAGCAGCAACACCAGCAATAGCAGCAGCAGAAGCAGCAGCAGAAGCAGCAGCAACAGCAGTAGTAGTAGTAGTAGTAGTAGTAGTAGTAGTAGTAGTAGTAGTAGTACATCATAGTCATGAGGATACAGTGAGACTAGCACATCATTAGAGGGTAACTTTATTCAGGCTAGTGGGTGAGGCTGCCGGGGCGGGGCGGCTCCTCACCCGGGTGCCCCGGGGCGTCTGGGGCGACACCTGCTCGCGAGAAAAACCGTCGTGAGCAGAACTGGCCTATCCTGCGGCAGGTGTCGTCGCCTCTCCCTCAGCCGCCTCGGGTAAGCGTTTCGTTGTTTCGTCGTCATTGAGTCAGCCGCCTTCCGCTGAGAGGCAGAGTGTGTGTTGCGGAAATTCTTGCCTCTAGTGATGGAAGGAGCTAGGATAACCGTGTTAGTTGTTGGAGTAGTAAGGATGAGGAAGGGAAGACTGAGACTCATTAAAGCCAAAGGAAGGTTCAACACGGGGCTCTGGCTCGGCGGAACGCTGGCGGCGAGTGGATGTGCTGGAGTTATTCTGACGCTGACGCAGGAGATAGCGGTGAGATGAATCTCCATGATATTGAGGGAGGGCCTCGGGCTCAGGGTTAGCGTGCACCAGCACCATTACTGCCAGGAGGGCCACAGCCACATACACCTGCATGGAGAGACACTGTCAATCCTCACTTTCGCTATACTTCACACTGTGAGGTGCGGCTCAAAAGTTAGCTGTAATTTAGCATCGAGCTTATTACTTGACAAAAGGTTGCCTACACTGCTTACAATGTAGATCGTGAATATGAAAAGATAAAGGACGAGAGAGTGGAAGAGTCATGATGATGGTAATGACGATGTTGAAAGTAAAGATGCAGACATATAAGATAGGGTAGTAATGACGCTCTTGTTTGTGGTGGTCGAGAAGAGTGTGGTTGGTGCTCGCGACATTCCCAATAGTGGTAGGGAGATCACCACCACCACATGCCATCAGGCATTACAGTCTGGAAAACCTGAGTACTTGAGGAACTTACTGGAAACATTCCACCATGACACTACGATGGAGCTGAGACACGATGCAGACCCATACAGACTACATGAGCCAAGAAATAACCTTGACATGGGATGTCGAGCATTTGCAAGATGCGCACCAAGGATTTACAATAAACTGCCGAGTGATATCAAAGGATGTGCCAGGATCGATATCTTCAAAAGAAATTGAAGACATATTTGTTCAAGGAAGTTTATGATTTTATCGGCATGGAAATCAAAGACAATTATAAATGCTAGTTGCTTTTGAGGGAGGCTCTGCTGAGCGCTGCCTCGCAGTGGAGCGGAGCCTTCAACAAACACCCAAGTAACAATTAACAAGTAAGTAAGTAACATGCAGACGCGTGTTAGGTGCTGTATAGATAGAGCGTTATAATGTTTGTAGAAGTAACTGCAACTAAGGAAACAAACGTGACAACATGCATGACCAATCACTAAAGCTTATAGTTTTAAGAACTTTTGCAAACACCCACGGGTTACTTTACTCACCGCCTCCAAGATAATGTGTACTAAACTGTACAAGATTTTTCATTTATATATATATATATATATATATATATATATATATATATATATATATATATATATATATATATATATATATATATATATATATATATGTAAAAGGAGAAAGCCGATCAAGAGCAACAACAACATAAAATGCCCACTTAGTTGCCATCTCCATTGCAAGTCTGATAGAGTTTAGCCAAAGGACAGGGACAAATGAATAAATAAATATATATATATATATATATATATATATATATATATATATATATATATATATATATATATATATATATATATATATATATATATATATATATATATATATATATATATATATGCCGATTTCATTGTTTAAAAATTCAACCAGCAAACGTTAGTGAGTATCACGATAAAATTACTTGTCAGTTAAGATTAAAGAAAGTTCCTACAGAGCTTTTTTTTTTTTTTTTTTTTTTTTTGTTAACTTTATTTTTTTCCGAAAACGAGTGAGTAACTACATAGCAACGGTATGAGTGAACATATGAGTGAGTCCGTGTGTGTGGAAGCTGGATTACGATATTTGAGTGAGCCCTAGAGATAAGTGAAAGAGTGAGTGACAGAGAAGGTATTTGAAGATGAATTAACATAGTAAGGATACATAATAGTAGAAATGTTACAAATATAGTAAAGTGAGTGGGAAAAGTAAATGAAATGAAAACGTGTATATTAAGGAGTTACTCGAGAGACCTCATTACATGCAACTGAGTACAAGAGTGAGTGAGTGAGTGGGTGATGAAGGCAGAGTTGTGTGAGTGGCAGCCAGTACTCACGTAGAACTTCATGATTGGTGGTGTTGTTTGCTCACTGCCTTCAGCCCAGTGTCTACCAGTCCTGTTCATTCATTGCATTATATACCTGCAGCCCAGCCTTCACTAATGCCTCGGCCTTCGCTTCATCGTCGTCATCGCAACGAACAATTTTATTACATGTTCGTAATTGGACGGCCCGCTGTGCCTCCTGCGATATCTGGACGGCCCGCTGTGCCTCCTGCGATGTCTGGACGCCCCGCTGTGCCTCCCAGGGTGCCTGGACACGCTACACTGCGACCCTGGAAAAATCGAAAAACAGAGCAATATCCTTGGGACATGTGGAGTGAGAACATTTATTTTCAATTTATTCAGATCACTCTGCTGAACACAGCGGAGCAGTTGTGGCGAAGCAGACTATTGGTTCATTATTACCGAGTTCTGACCGCCTTGTACATACCCCCAAATGTACTTGATGTTTTCCTAAACTGCAATCCTTCTATTTATGCTGTTACTCGTCATCGTCGAGCTCCTCCTATCACATCCTGTGTATGTATCTTGTCCAATATATATATATATATATATATATATATATATATATATATATATATATATATATATATATATATATATATATATATATATATATATATATATATATATATATATATATATATATATATATATATATATATATATATATATATATATATATATATATATATATATATATATATATATATATATATATATATATATATATATATATATATATATATATATATATATATATAAGCTCTACAATCACCGTTGAATCCTAAGTTGTAATAAGAACTTCTTGAAGTTGTTAGTTATATTTTTATACCGTCGGATCAACCATACAATTATAAACAGATTTCATTATCAATCTGGGAGCTTGAAAGTACAGTACAAATATGAAAAAAATTAATTGACAATAATAATAATAAGAAGAAGAAAACTTTTTCTTTCTAATAGAAGGGCTGGGGCGGAAGGCAGTGAGCAAACACCACCACCCACCATGAAGTTCTACGTGAGTACTGGCTGCCACTCACACGGCGCTGCCTTCCTCACTCACTCATACCTAATCCAGTCTTTGCTGACCACCTACTCTTCAAGTGACTCATTTTATTCACTTTTAGGCCATTCTACTCCCTCACTCTCTCTTACACTCTGATCACATTTGATTGAGCGTCAGCACTCAGCACACACCACCGTTCTCTTCCCTGCAGACGCAAACTTATGTTGTACATTGTGTTGAGTAACAAGCTCGCTGCCAAATGACAGGTAACCTTTGCGGGGGCCTCGCAGTGTGCAGTGTGCTGCTGTGTGGCGGGGACGAGGAATGACAGTGTCTCTCCCGTGCAGGTGTGTGCAGCTGTGGGCCTCCTGGCAGTGGCGGCGCTGGTGCACGCCGACCCTGAGCCCGAGGCCCTCGCTGAGGCTGACCCTGAAGCCTCCCATCACTACTACCCCTACCGCTACTACGGCTACCCTTACGGCCACTACGGCTGCCGCTACCACCACCACCACAAGCGGTATGCTGAACCCGAGGCTGCGGCCGATGCTGACGCGTCCAGACACTCCTACAGCCACTACGGTTACTACCGTTACCCCTACTACTACGGCCACCCCCACCGCCACCATAAGCTTTCTGCTGACCCAGAGCCCAGTGCTGACCCCTCCGCTGAGCCAAGCCTTCCCTACTACCACGGCTACTATTACGGTTATCCTGGCCACTACTACGGCTACGGCCACCACTACTACTACGGTTACCCTCGCCGCTACTACCACAGAGGCGCACCTTTCGGCGACACCCAGCAGCCGCTCTCTTCCTCTCGGCGACAGGGGCCTCTCTCTTGACAACAACGAAACGCTTACCCGAGGCGGCTGAGGGAGAGGCGACGACACCTGCCGCAGGATAGGCCGGTTCTGCTCACGCTGGTTTTTCTCGCGCAGGTGTCGCCCCAGACACAGTCCCGCCCCCACCCCTCGCAACCTCACCCACTCGCCTGAATAAAGTTACCCTCCGCTGATGTGCTTGTCTCCCTGTACCCTCATGACTGTGATGTACTACTGCCAGTATTGCTGCTGCTGTTACTACTACTACTACTACTACTACTACTACTACTACTACTACTACTACTACTGCTACTGCTGCTGCTGCTTATGCTGTGGTGGTGCTGTTTTGCTGTTACCGAGATGTTGCATGGATTTGGTGTATGAAGGCTACTGGAAAACTCATAAACATTTTAATATTTTACTTAACAACTTCAGATTGTTTACATTTCAGAAAATTCCAACTTTCTTACTCGCTCTTTTCCATTCGTTGAAAGTTACTCGGTGTTGCTTTATACATCGTCAACATCATCAATATTTAATGCAGTCACTGTGTTAGATCACAAGCAATATGAAATATATGGAAACAGATAATATTCAGTGGAATGCAATTCATGTTAAGTTAGAAAAACGCACATGATGTCATTATCTTTTGCTAAAACAGCTTCTATGAAGTTAGGTGTTCTGAGGCGTCTCTGACAGTTTTTCTCGCTCCTCCAATTGCTTACTCTGTATAAGGGCTTTATCCGTCCTGTATGGAGTACTCTTCGCATGTTTGAGGGGTTTCCATTCACACAGTTTTCCTACATAGGGTGGAATAGAAAGCTTCTCGTCTCATCAACTTCCCTCCTCTCACTAACTGTCTTCAGCCTCTTTCTCACCGCCGGAATGTTGCATCTCATTCTATCTTTTATCGCTCTTTTCATGCTAACTGTTCTACTGATCTTGCTAACTGCATGCCTCCTCTTCTCCTTCGGCCTCGTTGCACAAGGCTTTCTTCTTCCTCTCATCCCTATTCTGTCCAACTCTCTAACGCAAGAGTTAACCAGTACTCTCAATCATTCATACCTTTCACAGGTAAACTCTAGAATTCCCTCCCTGCTTCTGTATTTCCGAATTCCTATATATATACGACTTGTCTTCTTTTAAGAGGGGGGTATCGAGGCATTTCCTCCCCAACTTTGGCTGACGCTTTTATACTTTTTAGACAGCCACCACTCAAGTGGGCCTTTTTTTTATCGTTTTTTTATGCCCTTGGCTGGCCCCCTTCCATACATAAAAAAAAAAAACACTTATCACAAGTATTCTGCCATGCCAGCTGCTCATCTGATCCTGCTATGCCACCTTCCCTCCTCCCGTAGCCTCGCTGCACAAGACTTTCTTCTTTCTCTCATCCCTGTTCGGTCCAACTCAAACGTAAGAGTTGACCACTAATCAATACTTTCATTCTTCATTCATTCCTTTCTCATGAAAACTCTGGAACTCCCTGCCTGCTTCTATATTTCCATCCTCTTATGATTTGAACTCATTTAAGAGGGAAATTTTAAGACATTTATCCCATTCTTTTGGCTAACATTTCCTATCCTGTCGGGGACCGGCACCTCAGTGGACCTTTTTTTATCGTTTCTGATGCCTTGAGCGGTTTCCCCCCTTACGTAAAAGAAAAAAAAACATAATCTAGTAATTCTTTGCACACCATACACCTATACAACCTATCATAGCAAATACAGAACATCAAATAAACGTGCTACTCCTCTTTTAATTAGATTTTATTTCTGGACTGCATTATGCTTGAAGCTCCCTTACTTTAACTTATTCCGTCCATCTTGACCCTCCCTGGTCAGACCTCGACCTCTGTGTCTGTTATTTGCTAGCTGTATTTATCTCCTCCTACCGCTTCTCAATTATTCCACTGATGCACGTTATCAAATACACCAACATTTCTGCAGTGATGTGTCTCTTATTACAGGCGTGGTGACTCCTGCACCTCTAACGGTCTAATGTGACACTACCTATTATGGCCTTTACGAGATACCTGTAACCTATCAATATTAGCCAATCAGAAATTAAGACAAAAGTATGTTGGTCTTGATATGTTTCTATGCTGATCTATTTTCCTTGGTAATTATACTTTTCCTCACTCCGTTCTGTCTCCGTCTTCCTCACCCCATTTTAACTTTCCCCTTTGCGTTGTCCTGTTTCCACCAAGGCTGCATTGCCCGGTCGGTTTTATGGCTTTCTTGCTGCTGTCTCTTGTGTCTGTTTCCATGTTAGTTGTTTTTCTCTGCTTCCTCTTTATCACATGTCTTTTCCTTCCTATTTGGAGGAACTGCTTGTGTTCTCCTACTTTTCAGTTTTCTCCATTTCTCTTTTTCTTCTCTCTTCTTATCTTCTTACGTCTTCTTCATTTTTCTTCGTTCTCTTTTCTTCTTTTCGTGACAATATATACTGTGGTGTAGGATCACCACAGTAGTACTAGTATAGTAGTAGTAGTAGTAGTAGTAGTAGTAGTAGTAGTAGTAGTAGTAGTAGTAGTAGTAGTAGTAGTAGTAGTAGTAGCAGTAGTAGCAGTAGCAGCAGTAATAGTAGTAGTAGTAGTAGTAGTAGTAGTAGTAGTAGTAGTAGTGAGTAGCAGTACTGTGGTGGTAGTAGTAGTAGTAGTAGTAATAAGATAGTAGTAGTAGTAATAGTAGCAGTAAAGCATTAGTAACAGCAACAGCAATATTATTATCAGTAACAGCAGCAGCAGTAGCAGTAGCAGCAGTAGTAGTAGTAGTAGCAGTAGCAGCAGCAGCAGCAGCAGCAGCAGCAGCAGCAGCAGCAGCAGTAGCAGTAGTAGTAGTAGCAGCAGCAGTAGCAGCAGCAGCAGCAGCAGCAGCAGCAGCAGCAGCAGCAGCAGCAGCAGCAGCAGCAGCAGCAGCAGCAGCAGCAGCAGCAGCAGAAGCAGCAGCAGAAGCAGCAGCAACAGCAGTAGTAGTAGTAGTAGTAGTAGTAGTACATCATAGTCATGAGGATACAGTGAGACTAGCACATCATTAGAGGGTAACTTTATTCAGGCTAGTGGGTGAGGCTGCCGGGGCGGGGCGGCTCCTCACCCGGGTGCCCCGGGCGTCTGGGGCGACACCTGCTCGCGAGAAAAACCGTCGTGAGCAGAACTGGCCTATCCTGCGGCAGGTGTCGTCGCCTCTCCCTCAGCCGCCTCGGGTAAGCGTTTCGTTGTTTCGTCGTCATTGAGTCAGCCGCCTTCCGCTGAGAGGCAGAGTGTGTGTTGCGGAAATTCTTGCCTCTAGTGATGGAAGGAGCTAGGATAACCGTGTTAGTTGTTGGAGTAGTAAGGATGAGGAAGGAAGACTGAGACTCATTAAAGCCAAAGGAAGGATCAACACGGGGCTCTGGCTCGGCGGAACGCTGGCGGCGAGTGGATGTGCTGGAGTTATTCTGACGCTGACGCAGGACATAGCGGTGAGATGAATCTTGATATTGAGGGAGGGCCTCGGGCTCAGGGTTGGCGTGCACCAGCACCATTACTGCCAGGAGGGCCACAGCCACATACACCTGCATGGAGAGACACTGTCAATCCTCACTTTCGCTATACTTCACACTGTGAGATGAGGCTCAAAAGTTAGCTGTAATTTGGCATCGAGCTTATTACTTGACAAAAGGTTGCCTACACTGCTAACAATGTAGATCGTGAATATGAAAAGATAAAGGACGAGAGAGTGGAAGAGTCATGATGGTGGTAATGACGATGTTGAAAGTAAAAGATGCAGACATATAAGATAGGGTAGTAATGACGCTCTTGTTTGTGGTGGTCGAGAAGAGTGTGGTTGGTGCTCGCGACATTCCCAATAGTGGTAGGGAGATCACCACCACCACATGCCATCAGGCATTACAGTCTGGAAAACCTGAGTACTTGAGGAACTTACTGGAAACATTCCACCATGACACTACGATGGAGCTGAGACACGATGCAGACCCATACAGACTACATGAGCCAAGAAATAACCTTGACATGGGATGTCGAGCATTTGCAAGATGCGCACCAAGGATTTACAATAAACTGCCGAGTGATATCAAAGGATGTGCCAGGATCGATATCTTCAAAAGAAATTGAAGACATATTTGTTCAAGGAAGTTTATGATTTTATCGGCATGGAAATCAAAGACAATTATAGATGCTAGTTGCTTTTGAGGGAGGCTCTGCTGAGCGCTGCCTCGCAGTGGAGCGGAGCCTTCAACAAACACCCCAAGTAACAATTAACAAGTAAGTAAGTAACATGCAGACGCGTGTTAGGGTGCTGTATAGATAGAGCGTTATAATGTTTGTAGAAGTAACTGCAACTAAGGAAACAAACGTGACAACATGCATGACCAATCACTAAAGCTTATAGTTTTAAGAACTTTTGCAAACACCCACGGGTTACTTTACTCACCGCCTCCAAGATAATGTGTACTAAACTGTACAAGATTTTTTATATATATATATATATATATATATATATATATATATATATATATATATATATATATATATATATATATATATATATATATATATATATATATATAAAGGGAAAGCCGACAAGAGCAACAACAATAAAAGGCCCACTTAGTTGCCATGTGCATTGCAAGTCTGATAGAGTTTAGCCAAAGGACAACAAATGTTAAATAAATAAATTAATAAATAAATATATATATATATATATATATATATATATATATATATATATATATATATATATATATATATATATATATATATATATATATATATATATATATATGCCGATTTCATTGTTTAAAAATTCAACCAGCAAACGTTAGTGAGTATCACGATAAAATTACTTGTCAGTTAAGATTAAAGAAAGTTCCTACAGAGCTTTTTTTTTTTTTTTTTTTTTTTTTTTTTTGTTAACTTTATTTTTTTCCGAGAACGAGTGAGTAATTACAGAGCAACGGTATGAGTGAACGTATGAGTGAGTCCGTGTGTGGAAGCTGGATTACGATATTTGAGTGAGCCCTAGAGATAAGTGAAAGAGTGAGTGACAGAGAAGGTATTTGAAGATGAATTAACATAGTAAGGATACATAATAGTAGAAATGTTACAAATATAGTAAAGTGAGTGGGAAAAGTAAATGAAATGAAAACGTGTATATTAAGGAGTTACTCGAGAGACCTCATTACATGCAACTGAGTACAAGAGTGAGTGAGTGAGTGGGTGATGAAGGCAGAGTTGTGTGAGTGGCAGCCAGTACTCACGTAGAACTTCATGATTGGTGGTGTTGTTTGCTCACTGCCTTCAGCCCAGTGTCTACCAGTCCTGTTCATTCATTGCATTATATACCTGCAGCCCAGCCTTCACTAATGCCTCGGCCTTCGCTTCATCGTCGTCATCGCAACGAACAATTTCATTACATGTTCGTAATTGGACGGCCCGCTGTGCCTCCTGCGATATCTGGACGGCCCGCTGTGCCTCCTGCGATGTCTGGACGCCCCGCTGTGCCTCCCAGGGTGCCTGGACACGCTACACTGCGACCCTGGTAAAATCGAAAAACAGAGCAATATCCTTGGGACATGTGGAGTGAGAACATTTATTTTCAATTTATTCAGATCACTCTGCTGAACACAGCGGAGCAGTTGTGGCGAAGCAGACTATTGGTTCATTATTACCGAGTTCTGACCGCCTTGTACATACCCCCAAATGTACTTGATGTTTTCCTAACCTGCAATCCTTCTGTTTATGCTGTTACTCGTCATCGTCGAGCTCCTCCTATCACATCCTGTGTATGTATCTTGTCCTATCGATCCAATATATATATATATATATATATATATATATATATATATATATATATATATATATATATATATATATATATATATATATATATAAGCTCTACAATCACCGTTGAATCCTAAGTTGTAATAAGAACTTCTTGAAGTTGTTAGTTATATTTTTATACCGTCGGATCAACCATACAATTATAAACAGATTTCATTATCAATCTGGGAGCTTGAAAGTACAGTACAAATATGAAAAAAAATTAATTGACAATAATAATAATAATAAGAAAACTTTTTCTTTTTAATAGAAGGGCTGGGGCGGAAGGCAGTGAGCAAACACCACCACCCACCATGAAGTTCTACGTGAGTACTGGCTGCCACTCACATGGCGCTGCCTTCCTCACTCACTCATACCTAATCCAGTCTTTGCTGACCACCTACTCTTCAAGTGACTCATTTTATTCACTTTTAGGCCATTCTACTCCCTCACTCTCTCTTACACTCTGATCACATTTGATTGAGCGTCAGCACTCAGCACACACCACCGTTCTCTTCCTGCAGACGCAAACTTATGTTGTACATTGTGTTGAGTAACAAGCTCGCTGCCAAATGACAGGTAACCTTTGCGGGGCCTCGCAGTGTGCAGTGTGCTGTGTGGCGGGGACGAGGAATGACAGTGTCTCTCCCGTGCAGGTGTGTGCAGCTGTGGGCCTCCTGGCAGTGGCGGCGCTGGTGCACGCCGACCCTGAGCCCGAGGCCCTCGCTGAGGCTGACCCTGAAGCCTCCCATCACTACTACCCCTACCGCTACTACGGCTACCCTTACGGCCACTACGGCTACCGCTACCACCACCACCACAAGCGGTCTGCTGAACCCGAGGCTGCGGCCGATGCTGACGCGTCCAGACACTCCTACAGCCACTACGGCTACTACCGTTACCCCTACTACTACGGCCACCCCCACCGCCACCATAAGCGTTCTGCTGACCCAGAGCCCAGTGCTGACCCCTCCGCTGAGCCAAGCCTTCCCTACTACCACGGCTACTATTACGGCTATCCTGGCCACTACTACGGCTACGGCCACCGCTACTACTACGGTTACCCTCGCCGCTACTACCACAGAGGCGCACCTTTCGGCGACACCCAGCAGCCGCCCTCTTCCTCTCGGCGACAGGGGCCTGTCTCTTGACAACAACGAAACGCTTACCCGAGGCGGCTGAGGGAGAGGCGACGACACCTGCCGCAGGATAGGCCGGTTCTGCTCACGCTGGTTTTTCTCGCGCAGGTGTCGCCCCAGACACAGTCCCGCCCCCACCCCTCGCAACCTCACCCACTCGCCTGAATAAAGTTACCCTCCGCTGATGTGCTTGTCTCCCTGTACCCTCATGACTGTGATGTACTACTGCCAGTATACTGCTGCTACTACTACTACTACTACTACTACTACTACTACTACTACTACTACTACTACTGCTGCTGCTGTCGCTTTTGCTGTGGTGGTGCTGTTTTGCTGTTACCGAGATGTTGCATGGATTTGGTGTATGAAGGCTACTGGAAAACTCATAAACATTTTAATATTTTACTTAACAACTTCAGATTGTTTACATTTCAGAAAATTCCAACTTTCTTACTCGCTCTTTTCCATTCGTTGAAAGTTACTCGGTGTTGCTTTATACATCGTCAACATCATCAATATTTAATGCAGTCACTGTGTTAGATCACAAGCAATATGAAATATATGGAAACAGATAATATTCAGTGGAATGCAATTCATGTTAAGTTAGAAAAACGCACATGATGTCATTATCTTTTGCTAAAACAGCTTCTATGAAGTTAGGTGTTCTGAGGCGTCTCTGACAGTTTTTCTCGCTCCTCCAATTGCTTACTCTGTATAAGGGCTTTATCCGTTCCTGTATGGAGTACTCTTCGCATGTTTGAGGGGTTTCCATTCACACAGTTTTACTACATAGGGTGGAATCGAAAGCTTCTCGTCTCATCAACTTCCTCCTCTCACTAACTGTCTTCAGCCTCTTTCTCACCGCCGGAATGTTGCATCTCATTCTATCTTTTATCGCTCTTTTCATGCTAACTGTTCTACTGATCTTGCTAACTGCATGCCTCCTCTTCTCCTTCGGCCTAGCTGCACAAGGCTTTCTTCTTCCTCTCATCCCTATTCTGTCCAACTCTCAAACGCAAGAGTTAACCAGTACTCTCAATCATTCATACCTTTCACAGGTAAACTCTAGAATTCCCTCCCTGCTTCTGTATTTCCGAATTCCTATATATATACGACTTGTCTTCTTTTAAGAGGGGGGTATCGAGGCATTTCCTCCCCAACTTTGGCTGACGCTTTTACACTTTTTAGAGAGCCACCACTCAAGTGGGCCTTTTTTATCGTTTTTATGCCCTTGGCTGGCCCCCTTTCCTACATAAAAAATAAAAAAAACACTTATCACAAGTATTCTGCCATGCCAGCTGCTCATCTGATCCTGCTATGCCACCTTCCCTCCTCCCGTAGCCTCGCTGCACAAGACTTTCTTCTTTCTCTCATCCCTGTTCGGTCCAACTCAAACGTAAGAGTTGACCACTAATCAATACTTTCATTCTTCATTCATTCCTTTCTCATGAAAACTCTGGAACTCCCTGCCTGCTTCTATATTTCCATCCTCTTATGATTTGAACTCATTTAAGAGGGAAATTTTAAGACATTTATCCCATTCTTTTGGCTAACATTTCCTATCCTGTCGGGGACCGGCACCTCAGTGGACCTTTTTTTATCGTTTCTGATGCCTTGAGCGGTTTCCCCCCTTACGTAAAAGAAAAAAAAACATAATCTAGTAATTCTTTGCACACCATACACCTATACAACCTATCATAGCAAATACAGAACATCAAATAAACGTGCTACTCCTCTTTTAATTAGATTTTATTTCTGGACTGCATTATGCTTGAAGCTCCCTTACTTTAACTTATTCCGTCCATCTTCACCCTCCCTGGTCAGACCTCGACCTCTGTGTCTGTTATTTGCTAGCTGTATTTATCTCCTCCTACCGCTTCTCAATTATTCCACTGATGCACGTTATCAAATACACCAACATTTCTGCAGTGATGTGTCTCTTATTACAGGCGTGGTGACTCCTGCACCTCTAACGGTCTAATGTGACACTACCTATTATGGCCTTTACGAGATACCTGTAACCTATCAATATTAGCCAATCAGAAATTAAGACAAAAGTATGTTGGTCTTGATATGTTTCTATGCTGATCTATTTTCCTTGGTAATTATACTTTTCCTCACTCCGTTCTGTCTCCGTCTTCCTCACCCCATTTTAACTTTCCCCTTTGCGTTGTCCTGTTTCCACCAAGGCTGCATTGCCCGGTCGGTTTTATGGCTTTCTTGCTGCTGTCTCTTGTGTCTGTTTCCATGTTAGTTGTTTTTCTCTGCTTCCTCTTTATCACATGTCTTTTCCTTCCTATTTGGAGGAACTGCTTGTGTTCTCCCTACTTTTCAGTTTTCTCCATTTCTCTTTTTTCTTCTCTCTTCTTATCTTCTTACGTCTTCTTCATTTTTTCTTCGTTCCTCTTTTCTTCTTTTCGTGACAATATATACTGTGGTGTAGGATCACCACAGTAGTACTAGTATAGCAGTAGTAGTGGTAGTAGTAGTAGTAGTAGTAGTAGTAGTAGTAGTAGTAGTAGTAGTAGTAGTAGCAACAGCAGTATTATCATTAGTAATAGTAGTAGTAGTAATAGCAATAGTAGTAGTAGTAGTAGTAGTAGTAGTAGTAGTAGTAGTGACAGTAGTATTGTGGTAGTAGTAATAGTAGTAGTAGTAATAAGATAGTAGTAGTAGTAATAGTAGTCGTAAAAGTATTACTAGTAACAGCAACAGCAGTATTATTATCATCAGTAACAGTAGAATAGTAGCAGTAGTAATAGTAGTAGTAGTAGTAGTAGTAGTAGTAGCAGCATCGGTACCAGCAGCAGCAGCAGCAGCAATAGTAGTATTTGTAGTAGCAGTAGTAGTCAGCAGCAGCAGCAACAGCAGCAGTAGCAGCAGTAATAGTAGTAGTAGTAGCTGCAGCAGCAGCAGCAGCAGCAGCAGCAGCAGCAGCAGCAGTAGTAGTAGTAGTAGTAGTAGTAGTAGTAGTACATCATAGTCATGAGGATACAGTGAGACTAGCACATCATTAGAGGGTAACTTTATTCAGGCTAGTGGGTGAGGCTGCCGGGGCGGGACGGCTCCTCACCCGGGTGCCCCGGGCGTCTGGGGCGACACCTGCTCGCGAGAAAACCGTCGTGAGCAGAACTGGCCTATCCTGCGGCAGGTGTCGTCGCCTCTCCCTCAGCCGCCTCGGGTAAGCGTTTCGTTGTTTCGTCGTCATTGAGTCAGCCGCCTTCCGCTGAGAGGCAGAGTGTGTGTTGCGGAAATTCTTGCCTCTAGTGATGGAAGGAGCTAGGATAACCGTGTTAGTTGTTGGAGTAGTAAGGATGAGGAAGGGAAGACTGAGACTCACTAAAGCCAAAGGAAGGATCAACACGGGGCTCTGGCTCGGCGGAACGCTGGCGGCGAGTGGATGTGCTGGAGTTATTCTGAAGCTGACGCAGGACATAGCGGTGAGATAAGCCTCTTGAACTTTGAGGGAGGGCCTCGGGGCTCAGGGTTGGCGTGCACCACCACCATCACTGCCAGGACGGCCACAGCCACATACACCTGCATGGAGAGACACTGTCAATCCTCACTTTCGCTATACTTCACACTGTGAGATGAGGCTCAAAAGTTAGCTGTAATTTGGCATCGAGCTTATTACTTGACAAAAGGTTGCCTACACTGCTAACAATGTAGATCGTGAATATGAAAAGATAAAGGACGAGAGAGTGGAAGAGTCATGATGATGGTAATGACGATGTTGAAAGTAAAAGATGCAGACATATAAGATAGGGTAGTAATGACGCTCTTGTTTGTGGTGGTCGAGAAGAGTGTGGTTGGTGCTCGCGACATCATTCCCAATAGTGGTAGGGAGATCACCACCACCACATGCCATCAGGCATTACAGTCTGGAAAACCTGAGTACTTGAGGAACTTACTGGAAACATTCCACCATGACACTACGATGGAGCTGAGACACGATGCAGACCCATACAGACTACATGAGCCAAGAAATAACCTTGACATGGGATGTCGAGCATTTGCAAGATGCGCACCAAGGATTTACAATAAACTGCCGAGTGATATCAAAGGATGTGCCAGGATCGATATCTTCAAAAGAAATTGAAGACATATTTGTTCAAGGAAGTTTATGATTTTATCGGCATGAAAATCTAAGACAATTATAGATGCTAGTTGCTTTTGAGGGAGGCTCTGCTGAGCGCAGCCTCGCAGTGGAGCGGAGCCTTCAACAAACACCCCAAGTAACAATTAACAAGTAAGTAAGTAACATGCAGACGCGTGTTAGGGTGCTGTATAGATAGAGCGTTATAATGTTTGTAGAAGTAACTGCAACTAAGGAAACAAACATGACAACATGCATGACCAATCACTAAAGCTTATAGTTTTAAGAACTTTTGCAAACACCCACGGGTTACTTTACTCACCGCCTCCAAGATAATGTGTACTAAACTGTACAAGATTTTTTCATTATTTTTTTTTTTTTTTTTTTTATATATATATATGTAAAAGAGAAACCCGACAAAGAGCAACAACAACAAAAAGGCCCACTTAGTTTCCATGTGCATTGCAAGTCTGATAGAGTTTAGCCAAAGGACGGACAAATGTTAAATAAATAAAAATAAATAAATAAATAAATAGATAAATATATATATATATATATATATATATATATATATATATATATATATATATATATATATATATATATATATATATATATATATATATATATATATATTTCATTGTTTAAAAATTCAACCAGCAAACGTTAGTGAGTATCACGATAAAATTACTTGTCAGTTAAGATTAAAGAAAGTTCCTACAGAGCTTTTTTTTTTTTTTTTTTTTTTTGTTAACTTTATTTTTTTTCCGAGAACGAGTGAGTAATTACAGAGCAACGGTATGAGTGAACGTATGAGTGAGTCCGTGTGTGTGGAAGCTGGATTACGATATTTGAGTGAGCCCTAGAGATAAGTGAAAGAGTGAGTGACAGAGAAGGTATTTGAAGATGAATTAACATAGTAAGGATACATAATAGTAGAAATGTTACAAATATAGTAAAGTGAGTGGGAAAAGTAAATAAAATGAAAACGTGTATATTAAGGAGTTACTCGAGAGACCTCATTACATGCAACTGAGTACAAGAGTGAGTGAGTGAGTGGGTGATGAAGGCAGAGTTGTGTGAGTGGCAGCCAGTACTCACGTAGAACTTCATGATTGGTGGTGTTGTTTGCTCACTGCCTTCAGCCCCAGTGTCTACCAGTCCTGTTCATTCATTGCATTATATACCTGCAGCCCAGCCTTCACTAATGCCTCGGCCTTCGCTTCATCGTCGTCATCGCAACGAACAATTTCATTACATGTTCGTAATTGGACGGCCCGCTGTGCCTCCTGCGATATCTGGACGGCCCGCTGCGCCTCCTGCGATGTCTGGACGCCCCGCTGTGCCTCCCAGGGTGCCTGGACACGCTACACTGCGACCTTGGTAAAATCGAAAAACAGAGCAATATCCTTGGGACATGTGGAGTGAGAACATTTATTTTCAATTTATTCAGATCACTCTGCTGAACACAGCGGAGCAGTTGTGGCGAAGCAGACTATTGGTTCATTATTACCGAGTTCTGACCGCCTTGTACATACCCCCAAATGTACTTGATGTTTTCCTAACCTGCAATCCTTCTGTTTATGCTGTTACTCGTCATCGTCGAGCTCCTCCTATCACAACCTGTGTATGTATCTTGTCCTATCGATATATATATATATATATATATATATATATATATATATATATATATATATATATATATATATATATATATATATATATATATAGCTCTACAATCACCGTTGAATCCTAAGTTGTAATAAGAACTTCTTGAAGCTGTTAGTTATATTTTTATACCGTCGGATCAACCATACAATTATAAACAGATTTCATTATCAATCTGGGAGCTTGAAAGTACAGTACAAATATGAAAAATAATTAATTGACAATAATAATAATAAGAAGAAAACTTTTTCTTTCTAATAGAAGGGCTGGGGCGGAAGGCAGTGAGCAAACACCACCACCCACCATGAAGTTCTACGTGAGTACTGGCTGCCACTCACACGGCGCTGCCTTCCTCACTCACTCATACCTAATCCAGTCTTTGCTGACCACCTACTCTTCAAGTGACTCATTTTATTCACTTTTAGGCCATTCTACTCCCTCACTCTCTCTTACACTCTGATCACATTTGATTGAGCGTCAGCACTCAGCACACACCACCGTTCTCTTCCCTGCAGACGCAAACTTATGTTGTACATTGTGTTGAGTAACAAGCTCGCTGCCAAATGACAGGTAACCTTTGCGGGGGCCTCGCAATGTGCTAACATTTCCTATCCTGTCGGGAACAGGCACCTCAGTGGACCTTTTTATCGTTTCTGATGCCTTGAGCGGTTTCTCCCCTTACGTAAAAGAAAAAAAAACAATCTAGTAATTCTTTGCACACCATACACCTATACAACCTATCATAGCAAATACAGAACATCAAATAAACGTGCTACTCCTCTTTTTAATTAGATTTTATTTCTGGACTGCATTATGCTTGAAGCTCCCTTACTTTAACTTATTCCGTCCATCTTGACCCTCCCTGGTCAGACCTCGACCTCTGTGTCTGTTATTTGCTAGCTGTATTTATCTCCTCCTACCGCTTCTCAATTATTCCACTGATGCACGTTATCAAATACACCAACATTTCTGCAGTGATGTGTCTCTTATTACAGGCGTGGTGACTCCTGCACCTCTAACGGTCTAATGTGACACTACCTATTATGGCCTTTACGAGATACCTGTAACCTATCAATATTAGCCAATCAGAAATTAAGACAAAAGTATGTTGGTCTTGATATGTTTCTATGCTGATCTATTTTCCTTGGTAATTATACTTTTCCTCACTCCGTTCTGTCTCCGTCTTCCTCACCCCATTTTAACTTTCCCCTTTGCGTTGTCCTGTTTCCACCAAGGCTGCATTGCCCGGTCGGTTTTATGGCTTTCTTGCTGCTGTCTCTTGTGTCTGTTTCCATGTTAGTTGTTTTTCTCTGCTTCCTCTTTATCACATGTCTTTTCCTTCCTATTTGGAGGAACTGCTTGTGTTCTCCTACTTTTCAGTTTTCTCCATTTCTCTTTTTTCTTCTCTCTTCTTATCTTCTTACGTCTTCTTCATTTTTTCTTCGTTCTTCTTTTCTTCTTTTCGTGACAATATATACTCTAGTGTAGGATCACCACAGTAGTACTAGTATAGCAGTAGTAGTGGTAGAAGTAGTGGTAGTAGCAGTAGTAGTAGTAGTAGTAGTAGTAGTAGTAGTAGTAGTAGCATCAGCAGTATTATCATTAGTAATAGTAGTAGTAGTAATAGTAATAGTAGTAGTAGTAGTAGTAGTAGTAGTAGTAGTAGTAGTAGTAGTGACAGTAGTATTGTGCTAGTAGTAATAGTAGTAGTAGTAATAAGATAGTAGTAGTAGTAATAGTAGTCGTAAAAGTATTACTAGTAACAGCAACAGCAGTATTATTATCATCAGTAACAGTAGAATAGTAGCAGTAGTAATAGTAGTAGTAGTAGTAGTAGTAGTAGTAGTAGCAGCAGCATCAGCAGCAGCAGCAGCAGCAATAATAGTATTTGTAGTAGTGGTAGTAGTAGTCATAGCAGTAGCAGCAGCAGCAGCAGCAGCAGCAGCAGCAGTAGT
>NC_059275.1:2867338-2892338 GCF_017591435.1 Portunus trituberculatus
CGAGATGGCGAAGAGAAGGGTTAGACTGGGGTGGGGTGGGGTGGGACAAGGAGGTTTTGGGGTGGGACGGGGTCTACGGGTAGGCATTTCCTCAGCAGGCAGGAAGAGAAGGCAGCAGTAGGCCAGCGTTAGTGTTCACGCTGGTTTTTCTTCCTTCCCTCTCAGTGTCACGCGAAGATTATTAAATGCTTGATGCAGATATAAGGGTTATTTATTGAGCCTTACAGTCAGCTGGGAAACCTCATTGTATCTCTGTTTTTACCTGTAGATAATGAAACTGTACGTCTTTTTTTTAATACTACGGGTTTCATGGTATATTATCTCTCTCTCTCTCTCTCTCTCTCTCTCTCTCTCTCTCTCTCTCTCTCTCTCTCTCTTGAACTCACTTTAAAGTTCTTGTGTTCTTGTAAGTCAGGAAACACAAGGACAATCACAACTTGTCTAATTTACAGGACTGAAAGAGCGTATACGTATAGAGGAGGTGGCGGCGGAGGAAGAGCAACCACTTGAACAAAGAAAGCAACAGAGAAAGAAAACAATAATAAATAGCTGAATATTGACATAACACAAATAACATTCTCACCTTTATTTATTTATCTTCTCCAATGAAACAACACATCCACGGTGAGTGAGGGAGAGGGAACAACACCATGAAACTGCAATACATCACCGCTACCACCACCACCAACAACAACAACATCAGTAGTACCTTGACACGCAACACGCATGCAACATCTTTAAATAGCTGAGTAGGAGGAGCGCGTGTCAGAGCAGCGGGGTCTGTTGTGACGTCACTCTCCCAGGTGGATTGAAGAGAGGCGTGCTTGGCTGGCTCCTCCCGACCCCCGCGTGACGCCGCCGAGCACACACAGCCCCCCACGCCGCTCCTCCACGCACACCTCACCAACAGGGGGCCATAGTCAGTCGCGCGGGGCAGGTGTCGGCCGAGGGAGGGAGGTAACCTTGTCGAAATGGTCATATCCCGACATGATACTTGGCCTCCACGCCGCTCCTCTGCATCGCACCTCACCAACAGCGATTCATAAGTGGCGCGGCTGAGTGAGGGAGTAGTGGTGGGCTGTGTTCTCTCGCTCTCTCATGCATGGAGGGAGAAAAAGACCAGGTTTTCTGTGATGCGTTGTTTCAGTTTCGATGGTAGGCTAATGCAATATTATTTGTTTCTCCTCTTCATGATTTATAAGCTGTTTATTTTTACAGATGTTGGAAATTATTGGGTTTTGTGTGTATAGGTAAGTTTTCCACATTTGCATCTTTTCGTATAGTCACGCAATGTCTTCATAGTTTGTGTTATAAGAGTAGTTTGAAAGGAAAAAGACTGTGATGGGTGTAACTCTGTGCATGCCATAGAACAATAAATACTACACGAAAACCTCCCCAATTCAGCAAAATATCTTGCAAAACTACACGTTGACTTAAACATGGGACCTAATCACTCAACAGAGAAAGTAGGCAGTGAAGATCAGAGAGAAGAGCAAGCTAAGAACATTAAGAGCGATTGTCTCGTCATTTTCACCTTTTTGGCAGTCCTTCAGGCAATCATTGTATTCTCTCCCCTCCTCTCCTCCCTACCTCGGCGTCACTCGCTCACTGAATAAAAAAGTCTCCCTCCCTAGATGCGCTCTCCCTCTCTCCCTCATTCCCTCCCGAGGTGCCACTGTTTCTAATGGAGGGAGAGAGGGAGGAAATACCTCTCCCTCTTTCTCCCTCATTATCTCATTCTTTCTATTTGGTGACGGGAAGTGCTAAATGTACGAGAATAAAGATAATGTAATGAAGAGTAACAGGAAAAGAATTGTCGGTGTGAAAGGATAAGGGAAGGAGAAATAACGGGAAGGGAGGGAGAAGCAATGCGTAGGTGAGGGAGGGAGAGGCGATAGGAGGGACAAAGGGCACGGGAGAGTGGGGTGAGAGGAGGGAGAGAGAGAGGGGCCTGCTGGGTCGTGGGTGAGCGCGCAACCTACGCACTTGTAGCACTAGTCAATCTCTCTCTCTCTCTCTCTCTCTCTCTCTCTCTCTCTCTCCATATCTATGTAAATATCATTCAGACTTATCCTCTCTCTCTCTCTCTCTCTCTCTCTCTCTCTCTCTCTCTCTCTCTCTCTCTCTCGGGGCGCTCCTACGGCTGGCTCCGCCCCTTATCCTCCCTGGCGCTCCTTGGACGGCCTTGAACCAACTCTTCTCAGGCGATATAACCCTCGAAACCTTCCTCTATGACCGGAAAGACGAATACTTATCCCAGCAAGCACAGACAGTAACTCTTCCCGCTGGCAGAAAGGGAAAAAAGCTCCTCTTTTCCCCGCACACTCTCTCCCTCCCTTCCTTGATGACGTATCGCCCCGCCAGCCATCCAGCTATAGGTTTTGTCTCCCTGAAACGGCTATCCCGCCTCGCATTTCGCATCGTAGTATGATTATTCCTTTCGTTTTCACAAGAATGCGTACGCGACGGCAACCAGACAACGATGGCTTCCTGTCTCGGCTCTGAAAGGGAAGTTTGGAGCTCCCTCAAATCCCTCGTTTCCTTTCTCCCTCCCTCCCTCTGGCGCGCTGAGAGGAAAAGCCCCACTTCCCTCGCTCGCTTTTCTCCCCCGCGCCCGCCCGCCCTCTCACCCTTGGCGACCCGGACGGCCAGTGTCTCCCTGAGAGCCCCACCCACCCAACAGAGCTTCATACGAGGGTGGGTTTCGCATCCCCTGTCGACCTCCCTCTCGTCTTGCCTCTCCCCCTCCAGTCTTTGTTTTATCGCTTGCTCTTTCTTGTGTGTGTGTGTGTGTGTGTTCTAGTATTTCTCGTAATTGTTGTTGTTGATTTTTTTTTTTGTGTGTGTAAGGAATATCAGAGAGAGAGAGAGAGAGAGAGAGAGAGAGAGAGAGAGACTACGTAACCGTTCATAGTAAACTCAGGCAGTCAGTCATTTAGTCCATCAGTCATTAAGTCAGTCAGTCATACATGGACAACAACAACAACAAACAAGCAGAAACAGCAAACACAACCTCAACCACAAACACTGCCCAAGGGAGAAAATTGTCCCGCCCAACACCCCACTCAGATCCCGCCTCCTCACGGCCTTCCCTCCCTCCCCCCTCTCTTCCTCCCTCAGCAGGCCAGGTAGGACAGGGAGGGTGACTTACTATACCTGTAGGAAGAGAAAAGAAAAAAAAAAGATGAAGGAAGGAAGGCCCGTGATAACAACAACGTGAGTGCCGAGCTGAAGCGAGCGGCTCACCTCACCACTTCTCTCTCTCACGTTAGTTCAGAGTCGCTGTGTGTCTCCCTCCCACTAGAGAAAGCTCACCTCTGCTTCTCCCTGCTGTGCTTTTTACGGTTTTGTTATGTGGAAAACCACTTTTGTCTGCGAAAGCCCGAGTCCACGCGGAGTTTTGTGATATTTCCACAATGAAAAGAGAATACTTGGCAGCACCTTTTCAAACGCACTCGACAGGACAACATAAGAAGCAGGGCTGCGTTGCATTTGATGCTTTCGTTTGCATGTTGCCTCCGAAACCTGCATGCTGCTAATGACACGTTTCTCTTTTTGTAACGTCTCTGTCAGCGTGTTCATTTTTGTTTTTAGTCGCCTCTCTGCTGCGGTCTGTATAGAGTACTGGTGGAGGTGAAAGGAGAAAGAGACATGCTGTGTGTGGGAAGCAGCAGCAGCAGCAGTCGAAGGGGACGAGATAATGCAGGGAGCCCCAGCAGTCAACACTGGGATTCTCTCACTTGCCTCGTGTAGTTGCTAGTTGGTTAGTTTTCACTCAGGACAGAGAGCCGAGGCGAGGCGTGTTGGTAAATATAGATACTTATACTACATAATGTGTGTTGATGAAAATTAGTGGCACTTAACACACACACACACACACACACATACACACACACACGACAGAAACGCGTGTGACCCAGATGCAATATAACTGATTTTGATACACATAAATTTATTCTCTATTTCACAGTACAGTTTAACAAAACCAGCTGAACCTGTATCGGGGAACATCACGGGGAGAGCTGCCCTATCATTTGCGTCCTTTGCTGGGAGAATAAAAACAACCGCAGTCATGTTGATACTCTTGCACGGTTGCACCGCGTTATTTATGTCAACAGAAAACAATGTAAAGCATGCGGAGTTTAGTGGAGTGTTTAGAGGTATGAAAGGATGTGGAAGGTGCTTATTCGTGGAGCATGTCTGAATGGCGATAAGGAGTGTGGAAGGTTGTAAAGTGGAGAATACAGTTGCGAAGTGCTGTGGAGAGGTGGAGTTGTGATAGTGAAGAGGATGTACTAGTTAAAGTTTTATAGTGCGTGTTGGTGGTGTGGAGAAACACGTAGTAAAGAGCTATTGCTTTATATTGATATGAAAATTAACAGTACAAAGTAAATATATGCAGTCAGTTGCCGCATGTCCGCCACTCAAGACCTATCATTCCCATTCATGAATCGGTTTAAGGCCCAAATCTTCCTAACGACTTAGTATGAACAAACTGATAAATGAGTCTATAACAGTATCCATCACTCTTCCTATTAAGCATGAACCCGTTGCTCTTTGTGACCTTATCACTTGTAAACTGTGACGTATTTTAGGATATCTACTATGGCAATAACTGTAGTTATATCGGCTGAGCAACGCTGATATAGACACCGACTATTGATTACAGGAAAAATGAGAGAACGATGATTTTTATTTATTTTATTTTTATTTTATTTTATTTATTTATTTATTTATTTATTTTATTTTATTTATTTATTTATTTATTTTTTTTTTTTTACTATCATCTGGAAATTCAAAACACCCTTCAGTGGTTATTGGGTGGCTTGGAGCGACTTGATTGACTCTGGCGCGGCGGGACGAGATGGTACTTATTGCCGGAAGATGCCAAGGTGTAGGATTACCGGATGGAGCGAAGGAGGGAAGGAGAGCTAGGAAGATATGAAGGTATGAGACGGGAGAAGTGACGGATGGAGAAGAGAGCAAATTGAGGGAATGTGTCACTTTTCGTAGATGGAAAGGGAAGGGATTCAAAATGCAAGTTTCAACACATCCTTTTGACTGACACTTTCAGTAGTTACACTTAGCTTTTTCTAGGCCAGGGGTTCTCAACCTTTTTAATGTTAGGTACCCCTCGAAGTCTTTCAGTATTGATCACGTATCCCTTACCCACAATGCAGCGTCAGGAAGGGTAACAATAAATGCATGGTTTATTGACTTAGTTTATTAAGTTTAAATTGTGTTATATATGTGGAGCAGACACAATTTTTAATTAATATTAGTATGTTTCTATGAGGTAGTGTCGATAGGAACTGGTACCTCACAGGGAGACACTATATGTGACTAACATGCAATGCATTTACCAAAAAGGAACTATATCAGACAATTTTCGATCATTATGGCAGTGAACTAGTGTTGCTTGCAGCTAGTTGCAACTTGTAACTAGTAACAGTGATAAATAAGTCACTGTGTGTGTGAATAACATTTAAAATAATAAATCGGAACAAATATTATAGGTTCGCAAGGTTGTGTGGCAACTGTAATCCAAGAGAGCTTCCTCTCAAGTGAAATAACTCCAAAAGTTTCCTTGTTAACGTTGATAGCGTGTCCTGGTTCTAGTGAAGGACACATCCAGCCTAGCACATGTAGGCCACATTGTATACTACAAACAAATTTGCTGCTATTCAAAACTGAAGCATTTTGAGAAACCTGCCACGTACCCCAAAATTCCTCTCACGTACCCCTGGGGGTACGCGTACCCCAGGTTGAGAACCCCTGCCCTAGGCTAATCCACCTTATATATAAAAACATATGGAGGGAAAAAAGGAGGAAGGCATGAACTTAACCCCTTCAGTACCTGGACACTTTTTAACCTCAAGTTTTGTGTATGATTAGACGATTTTATTTACATGAAGGATCTAAGGAGAACAAGATTAATGGCTAGAGTATTCACTATCTTAATTCTCACATGAGTTTCTGAAGCTGTATAAAATCACCATTTAGTAACCAGAGTGAATCTGAAAAAAGCGTCATGGTACTGAATGGGTTAAGAAGAAACAGAGAGGCATGGAGGTATAGGTGTCACTTCTTCTAAGATGCGAAGGGACGGAATGCAGCGATATTGGATGAAGGAGGTGGATAGGAAAATATGAGACAGGGAGGAGCGAGGAAAGGGAGAAAGAGGCATCTGAGCGGGACTTTGTTCACGTAATTACTTACTTATTAACCTATCTTTTCAACCTCAAACTCTGTACCCTCTCACAGACTCCACATTGCAAAGAGAACAAGGACTATATACCACTTATAAAGGGATTATCCCGTGCTTCTTGTACGTACCTTCCCTTATCTTATTTGTTGCTGTGTCCTATGAGGCAACGTTCGTTATCTAATTAACAAGACGTAGGAGTATACTAACTTGTTCTGGCGCCTCGTAAATACTACATAGAAAACAAGCTTTAAAAGGATACACTAAACTAAATATTGTCTTCCTCCTGTTCTGCATCGTAAATCTTGCATAGATAGACAGTATGAAACTTAACAGTTAAAATTTTCCCTCACTTAACTTTAAACTGTTTTGCTTTGATTAGTCCAGTACTGAGTCTAGGTCCTCTTGAAGAAGGGCCACATCTTCCTCTGTGTCAATCTGGCGATGGATCCAGTCGTCAGCGAAAGAGGTTGCCATGGAGTGTCCCAGTCCCTTGTCAATGTACAGCAAAGGGCCCAACACTGAACCCTGCGGCACGCCACTCTGCACTTCGCTGGCTTCCGAGAGATGGCCTGCGACTGAAACATGCATCTGCTTTCTCCCCATCAGGAAGCTACGCAATTAACCATTTACCAACGTTTCCAACGACACATAGATTCTGCAGCTTATGGAGAAGAATGTTGTAGTCGACCTTATCAAAGGGTTTTGCATAGTCCAGATAGACCACGTCAACATTTCCACCCTTGCTGATCTTTCCTAAGACTGATACCTGGTGCATCAACAGCTGTGATATTTATTAGCCTTTCTCGAACTCCCCTCTCAATCAATTTCACCAGATGGGATGTCAGTGCTATTGGTCTATAGTTCTTGGCCAGACCTTTGTTCCCACCCTTGTACAATGGTGTTATTGTTGCAAATTTCCACCCTGCTGGTAATCGTCCATTTGCCAGGGAGGCATTAACTTTCCCATCAACATCAGTGGAAGGGATAGCTCATCTCTACAGACTTTTAAGAGTTTGGCTGGAAAACCATCAGGTCCTGCAGCCGAATTTATTTTCAGTTTGCTGATGGCTATGGAGGTAACTTCCATAGTCAGTTCAGTGTCTGAAAACAACTGGGTGTCTGCTGGTGCACTATCAGCTTGAAAGAAAGTGGATCTTGGATGACTGTGTGGGCCATCGGTGCACTGAACACATTGTCATATTGTTTCCTAAGCAGCTGTGCCATCTTATGTGGATCTCCCTCCAGTTTTCCTTCATCCAACAGTGGCCCCATCTGTGTTTTTGTTGCACATTTCTTCTTGGCGCAGGAAAAGAAAAACTTTGAATTGCCTCTTATGTTTTCTACTGCCCTTCGTTCATCCCTCATTCTTTCCTCTTCATGTGACGCAAGGAGTCTTTCTTGTATTTCCTTTAATGTGGTCTGTAGCTTGGCCTCTTTATGCTTGGATATATTTTAATGTAGCACTGCTTTGCACACACTCCTCCTTCCTTCTCACTAGGATACGTCTGTCACGTGGCATTTTCTTCCTTTTTGTGAGCTCTATCTTCTTCGGTGTATTGGCCTCACATATGGCTTTGCATTTCTCTGTGAAAATGGTGAGCTTCTCTTCACAGTTTTGCCCGTTAAATATTTCCTCCCAGTGTATGCCGCTTAGAAATTGCTTTATTGCAGTGCAGTCTGCTTCGTCACTGTAAAGGTTTAGTTCTGCAAAACCTGAACGTGATTTTGGGATGTGCTGAGGTGCCTTGATCTGACTTCGCAGTTAGGTTTGTCGTTACTTCTCTTATTTTATGATCTGACATTCTTGTTTCCATTAGTTTATAGGAATGGATAATATCATGATCATTGCAAAACAACAAAGCTCAAGGTTTTTTTTTCACCTCTTGTAGGCTCATTTATAAATTGTTTGAGGAAGTGTGTGTCAGCAACATCAAGAAGCTTATCATGCTTGTAGTTTTTCCTCCACTGTACCCCCATTCACCTTCATTTTATCCCAATTTACATGGCGTAGATTAGAATCTCCAAGTAACAGGACTACAGTTTCTGGCTTGGAAGATTTTCAAGTATACATATTCTAATTGGGGTTTGATTTAATTAAAATTTTCTTGGGTTGTGTTTGGGGATCTGTACAGGCAACATATAACAGTACAGTATTGAGTGACTCTACGTGTGCCAACAATTCCGTGGTCCCGTCAGAGAAACTTGTTAATATTTTTGTTTTTGCTGCCAGTTCTTGTTATATATATATATATATATATATATATATATATATATATATATATATATATATATATATATATATATATATATATATGTATGTATGTATGTATGTATGCATAGCTATCCCTTCATGACTTCTGTCTTTCCTGTCTCTACGGTAGATACTGAAGTTGTTGATGTTTATTTTTACATCTATTATTTCTTCATGCAGGAGCACATGTGTTTCCGTGAGGGCAATGAATGACAGTTCGTCTTGTTCAGCTATTTCTTATAGCAGTGGGACCTTGTTTCGGTTGTACCTTGGATACAATTCTTTGATGTTGCCTGTTATGAATCTTATTAAATTTAGTGGGGACTGCAGTGAATAGAATGCTGCCTCCCTCCCCCCTGTCCTTTTTTTTTTTTTTTTTTTTTTCTCCTGCGTGTCTTGTTTTTTTTTTCCTCTACAGGAGTTGCCGATCCAAAGGCCTCTGGTTCCGGAACGATTCCGAGCCACCTGTAGCACAAGATCAAGATCAAGACAACATGCTCGCTTGTACTTGGTGATGTGGGTGACTCCAAGTGGGTGTGAAAAGACAAAGAATGAAAAGTTTTAGGCTTAGTGAATCAGTGGGTAGGACGATTGGGGAGTGCAGCAAGAATGAGAGCAAGTATGATATGCTGAGAGAGGTGCGGAAGAGTGTGCACATGGTTGTGCCCAGAATAATGTATGGTATGGACGTGATTGCATGGAATGAAAGTGAAATTGACAAGCTGGAAGTGGGACAGAATAGAGTAGGTAGAATGGCACTGAATGCACCGAGGTACACAGCAGTAGAAGCTTTGAGAGGTGATATGGGATGGAGCACTTTTAGGGAAAGACTAGTTAAAGCCACACTTATAGTTACAAGGTCAGGTTGGGAAGAATGGATGATGAAAGAATAGTGAGGAAGGTGTACCTGTGGAATGAAAGTGGGAGTCAGTGGAGGAAGAGGTGCATGAGAATGACAGAGAGTGGATTACAAGTGGTATGGGGATGAGAATGGCTGGGAGGAATCAAAATGAACGTGAATGGATCGTGACAAGAGGAGGCAGGGTAGAAACTGAATGGGATGCGAGGAAATGGAAGAGTGAGATAGACAGAGAGGTGAAGTGGGTGGGACTGAATATATGGAAGAATGAGATGGAACGAAAGAGTAGTCTGGAATGGTATACAAGGAAAAGAAAACCCTGATGTATGAGAGGTGGTATGATGGCAGCCTGGGTGGTGATTTTCTCTTCCGAGCTAGGGCACAGTGTATGGATGTGAATGCAAGGAACCACAGGTGGTCTGTGAGTCCCGCAGCAAAGTGTGCCAGATGTGTGACACTGGGGAGGACGAGACGGTGGAGCATGTCATGCTGGAGTGTGAGAAGTATGAGAGAGACAGGCACGAGGTGATGCAAATAATTTTGAGTGAATTAGGGCATAATAGGGATGGAAGAGTGGAGAAGACAGGGAGGGAATGGATGGAGTTGCTGCTGGGACTGTGTAGAGAGACGAGTGAAAGGATAATGGAGGCTGTGAAGGAGTATCTGGAGAGAATGTGGCGAGCGAGGTGTAGGGATCATTAACGAAGAGAATACTACTCTTTTTTTCTGCTTCTGTCTTTTTGTCCTCTACAGGAGCTGCCGATCCAAAGGCGTGGTTCCGGAGCGATCCCGAGCCACCTATATAGCATCAAGATCAAGATCAAAATCTGAACTATCAATCAAGAAGAAGACAATCTGTTTGTGGTGAATGAATTGATTGAGAGAAAGAAAAGGGATGGTAGCAAACTATACTTAGGTTTCCTAGACATAGAGAAAGCATATGATAGGGTAAACAGAGAAATGCTAGGTAGGGTGTTAGAAAAAATTGGGTTAAGTGCAAAGATAGTTAACATAGTGAGAAGTATGTATGTGGATACAAGAGCTAAGTATAAACTAGGGGATATAGAGACAGACTGGGTGAAGAGTGAAAGAGGAGTTAGGCAGGGTTGCATATTATCACCAACCCTCTTTAGCTTATATACAGAAGAATTGGCTGCTAGAATGAGGAGAATGAATGCAGGTGTAAATGTGGGAAATGATAAGATAGGTGTGCTCTTGTATGCAGATGATGTTGTAGTCATGAGTGAGTCGGCAGAAGAGCTACAGAGTATGCTTGATGTAGTAGATGGGTATGGAAGAGATTTTGGAGTGAGATTTAGTAGTGAAAAGAGTAAGGTAATGGTTGTGCATAGGTCAGAGGATGAGAGGAACCATGTGTGGAGATTAGGAGTGAATGAGGTGCAGCAGACAGATGAATATAAGTATCTGGGGATGTGGATGAGTCCGGATGGCTGTGTAAAGATTAAGAATGAGAAGATAAGTATGGCAAATCAGTGGGTAGGTCGTCTAGGAAGTGCAGCAAGGATGAGGGCGAGTAAATATGACGTGCTGCGAGAAGTTTGGAAGAGCGTGGCTGTTCCGAGCATCATGTATGGTATGGATGTGATTGCTTGGAATGAGAGTGAACTAGATAAGTTAGAAATAGGGCAGAATAGAGTTGCAAGAATGGCACTTAATGCACCTAGATATGCAGCAGTAGAGGCCCTTAGGGGTGATATGGGTTGGAGCACTTTTAGAGAGAGATATGTGAAAGCGACCCTAAAGTATAAGGCTAGGTTAGAACGAATGAATGATGCAAGGATAGTGAGAAAAGTGTTTCTGTGGAATGTCAGGAGTAGCAAGTGGGGGAAGAGGTGTGTCAGGCTGGTAGCAAAGAGTGGGTTAGTAAGTAGTTGGGTTTTTCAACAGGTAGAAGGAAGACATTTAGAGAGAGACTGGAGTATGATTGTTAGAAATGGAGAAGGTAGAGAATGGGATGTAAGGAAGTGGAAGAGTGAGATAGACAGAGTAGTGAAAGGTGTGGGACTGGATGACTGGAGAAATAGGATGGAGCAAAAGAGTACCTTGGTATGGTATAGAGAGAAAGAGGCCCCAATGTATGAAAAGTGGTATGACGGAAGCCTGGGTGGTGATCTTCTCTTCCGAGCTAGGGCACAGTGCATGGATGTGAATGCAAGGAATTATAGATGGTCAGAGTCCCGCAGCAAAGTGTGCCAGATGTGTGACTTGGGAGAGGATGAGACAGTGGAACATGTGGTGGTGGAGTGTGTGAAGTATGCCAGAGACAGGTATGAGATGATGCAAGTGGTGCTGAGGGAGCTGGGGCATGACAGAGTGGAGATGACAGGAAGGGAATGGATGGTGTTGCTGCTGGGACTGTGTGGGGAGACGAATGAAAGGATGATTGAGGCTGTGAAAGAGTTCCTGGAGAGAATGTGGCGTGCCAGATGCAGGAACTAGTGGTGTGAAAGATGGTGATTGCCCTCTTTGTTGTCTGGTGTTCTTTATGTTCCCTACAGGAGCTGCCGATACAAAGGCCTGACCCAGAAGAAATTCTGCGTCACCTGTACCATCAAGATCAAGATCAAGATCAAAATGGCGCGCGAATTGCAGCTGTCCTGGACGTTGACAATTTCTTGGTAACTTCGTGGAGTAAGTAGCTTTATAACAGTTCATGGTGGGCCTTTTTTTTTAATGCACACCACACTTATGTGCTTAAGTTCACGTTCTTACTGTACTATGTGTCGTTGAAGGTTTATTCCGCGGAAGTTTAACGTTCAGCCACGACAGCACTCGAATATTTGAAGACTCACAAAGTCTAATTCCCTCATTAACGTCACTGCGCTCCTCCACCTCCTACCACTCTGATATATTGTGTCGATACTTGTTAGTACTAGTCCACAAGCTTCTAGCAGTGTGTTATGGATTTGTAACTGATCACAAGGCGAGGGTGGCTGAAACGGCACTACCATAGTATAGACATCCCGTCACCTACCTCTCAGCTGCATGGGTTGGGGGTTGCCGGGGGTCGCTAGAACTCAGCCAGTAGCAGTGGGCACCGAGTCACTGACAGTCCGACACGTGCACATAGCTGATCTGAGTAACCACTAGACAACTGCTTCAGCTTTTGCTTAAGATATGTATTTACAAGGTTTGTGTGTGTGTGTGTGTGTGTGTGTTCAGGACAAATTGATCACACACTGTACACCAACTTACCAAGTCCAGCAGCATACTAACCAGTGCTACCAAGCTGAATTGCGAAAAATCTATTTATTAAAGATCATTTATATGTATGTAGGTACATGTTAGAAACTTTACCGTAATATGTACAGTGATGAAATAATACTATCCTAAAATGAAATAAGATTACCCTGATAGTGCTCAAATGACCCTAAAACAAAGTAGTCACCCTGCACCTGGCAGCACTGATACTAACTCAAGCATCAGCACAACCAATCTTTTTCCCAAAAAATTTCCCCACTCTCTTCCTTCATTTCACCCAACTATAGAATCATGTGGCTCATGTTATTCTGATGAAAAATGTAGTGAATTGATTGATAGCATAATAGGCTATGCCATGCAAACTAATATTCAAGTTATGACTTTTCCAACTACTTACAATGTATGTCCACTGCTCATTCCCAATGGTCTTTGGGGAACAATAGGAAATCAGGATTTTTGGCTGGGGCATCACTAAACCGAGTAATGTGCATTGCAAAATCAACAAAATATTATAAACAGAATCTCAGAAAATACTTTGATGGTGCAGGTGACGGCTGGATGCAACCGCGGCGAGCATCACTTTTGTTATTGTTAAGTAGTGTTGTCACTTGCCAACAATTCACTACTTCTCTAGCAATATCCACTACATTCTATGAAAACCCCAAAGGCGGACTAACCAAACCCAACATTATAACCTAGTCAAGGAAGGGGAGTTGTTAGGTGTGCCCTCGAAGGACATTTGGGAAGCAAGGTTTGTTTGGTTTTGTAATGTTAGGTTAGTTAAGTTAAGTTGGTTTAGTTTTTGTTAGGTTATATTAGCTTAGCTTGATTAGGTTAGATGGCTAAAAACTAACGGAAAAATTTGTTTTGTCCAGAATAGAGACTGGTGAAAGAGTAAAAATATATTCTTGTTTAGAGATTTGTACAATTCTTTTACAGTTCAATAATGTCTGAGGAAGAATATGAAAAGGAATGCAGGAAATGATTTACCCAAGAGAACATTGTGCAGGAAAGAGTTATCATTTACCAAATGACAAAGAACCATGTACGAGGCCTTACTCGCATGGAGAAGCAGAAAGTTAGGAGGCAGTCATCTCTTCTCCAATGGGATCCAGAAAGTAAGTAGCTTAAAAAGTTAATTCTTGAATAAGCATGTAGAGCAGAGAAAGATGTGGATCTTCAAGTTATCTTGAATTTGGAATATATAGCATCCTTAGGTAAACTATATTTCATTTTACTTTCAGAGAAGATTTTGTATTATACTGGCCACAGAGATAGCAAGAAAAGAGAGGTGGTCAGGAATCTGAGCAGCTTGAGAAGGTGCTGAATATCTTTCACACCAGCCCAACAGGAGAGCACAGTGGCTGGAACTCCACTTACACGAAAATTTCAAAGGAGTATATCTGGAGAAAGATGCAGTTTGACACCAAGCACTATGTATGTATTACTCTATAAGTATCTTGTTTTTTGTTTGTTCTGGCCCATGTTACCCATTCATAGTGAGATAACACAAGGATGTGGTTCATATGCCTTAGTGTTAAATGTGATAATCTTTCCTTTTACTATACAAATAACATATAATTATACCTTCATTTAATACATCTAGAGATGAGCAAAGTATTTTCTTCTATTATGTTAACCGTAGTCCAGCTGTTATAGTCTCTCTACTCTAAAATGGCTCCTGAGTCTCAGTGTGAATAGTGTCATCAAGGAATGTGTTGTCAAATCTTTAGGAAAACCGTAAGCTGTCCTTGTGATAAGTATGTTGATCAACAGAAAACATGTATTATTCACATAAAATTAATAATATCATCAACAAGCTGCAACATGTTATGAACAGTGACCTATGTAATTGAATTAATATTGTAATAGTATAAAGCAGAAATGTGACACACTTTTTTCTGATGTTGCTATGAGATAGAGTGAAGGAATGATTCACTACCACGTTTGATCTTTGGTAGGCAAATAGTGTTAAATTGAAATATTTCAGTGTAATGAATGGAATGTATAAGTAAAGAGATGGAAATAGAAGAGAAAAATAAAATCATATGACTGTATGGTAGCAAGTCTTGCTTGTGGGGATGGCAGGATGGGGGTAAGCCTAGACCTCCTTGGGAACACAGCCCCATCTCTCATATATATATATATATATATATATATATATATATATATATATATATATATATATATATATATATATATATATATATATATATATATATATATATATATATATATATATATATATATATATATATATATATATATATATATATATATATATATATATATATATATATATATATATATATATATATATATATATATATATATATATATATATATATGTATGTATATTGAGTGCAACCTATACATCATAGCATGGTGGAAATATTTGCATTCTGGCAATTCTGGCATCCTGACCTGACATCAGGCGAAAGTTATACATGGATCTCGCCTCCCAACCCCATTACTCTCTAGATATACTTACATACATACATAAATACATACATGCATGTATAGATACACATACATAAATACCTACATTTACACATGCATACATTTGTACATATTGTACAACCTATGGTTCTTGGTATGGCAGAAAAAAAAAAACAGGAGTTGGTGGGTGGAGGTGGCCAGGAAAAGTAGCAGCAACACTGTTAAGTCCATTAGTCTGAGACCCAGGAGCCATTTTAGAGTAGAAGGACTATAGTGATTTTTGGTTTCATGTAAAACTTGACAACCCTCACAAACCAGAATTATTGGGGATGGATGCAGCCAACAAAAAATTAATGATACCTTATTATTATATATGTTCACCTTTGGATGTAATACGTACCTTTCCTTCCCACAGTTTTTGTCAATATAGCCACATCTGATCAACTTTTCTCTCTTATAGTGAATAACTAAATGCTGTACCTTTGCAGTTTGTCTCAATATTTGTTGTTCTGTGCTGACACTTACTCAAGGTTTTGCAGTGTCAGGAAAGAATGGTTATGTGCCCCCTTCCCCCAAAAAGTTTCCTGAGGTGGTATGAGGCTACTTGCACCTGGTGGCCATCAGACACCAGTCCTTGAGAAACTTGGGAAAACCTGTCAATTACCTGTAATTTTCTGGCACATACTAGCGTGTACTTTTATTGCTCCATTATTTTAACTTTAATGTATATATTGAAGAATTCCCAATTAAATTAATGAAATCTTCAGGTTGCCATGTGTCCCAAGTGCCAAAAGCACAACCCAGTGAAGACACAGCCCACTGCAGTGAGACGCAGCAAGGTTAAGGAGCCGTGGGAGCTGGTTCAAGTAGACTCGACTGGTAAGGATTAATTTTGATAGTTTGTTTCTTTTAAATTTCCTTTAAATTACTTTAGCTGCTTAGTCAAGAGTAATTTAAATTCAAGCGGTTCTTCTGGCTGCCATTTAACTTACATATTATGTGGCAGTTATGCAGAATGATCTCTACCAACCCATCATCTACAATGTCAAATTGTGAATCATCATCAGTGGCAGAATCATGGTTATCATCATCTGGATATGGCAAATCATACAAAAAATCACCCAAGTCTTGATTAAAAATATAATTAAGTTTTTCATCAGTAATGTTCCTCCTTTCAGGAGCATGTTTCTGTAATGTACAGTGGTGCCTTGGGATATAAGCATCTCACTTTAGGAACAATTTGGGTTACGAGCTCAAAATACTCAGAAAATTTGCCTTGATATAAAAGAATTTGCTCAGTTTATGAGCAATGGTGTGTGTGGTTAACTGACATGGTTACCATTGCTTCATGATGTGTGTGTGTGTGTGTGTGCGTGCGTGCGTGCATGCATGCGTATGTGTGTGTGTGTGTGTGTAATTCACCTTGGTCGTCTGCTGGTCACCCAGCCAGTCTTCCCCATTACGGAGCGAGCTCAGAGCTCATAGACCGATCTTCAGGTAGGACTGAGACCACAACACACTCCACACACCGGGAAAGCGAGGCCACAACTCCTCAAGTTACATCTTGTATTTATTTACTGCTAGGTGAACAGGGGCTACACATTAAGAGGCTTGTCCATTTGCCTCGCCGCCTCCAGGATTCGAACCTGGACCCTCTCGAGTGTGAGTCGAGCGTGCTAACCACTACACTACACGGTGCGTGTGTGTGTGTGATTCACTGTTTGATCTGCTGCAGTCTCTGATGAGACAGCCAGATGTTACCCTATGGAACGAGCTCAGAGCTCATTATTTCCAATCTTCGGATAGGCCTGAGACCAGGCACACACCACACACCGGGACAACAAGGTCACAACTCCTCGATTTACATCCCGTACCTACTCACTGCTAGGTGAACAGGGGCTACACGTGAAAGGAGACACACCCAAATATCTCCACCCGGCCGGGGAATCGAACCCCAGTCCTCTGGCTTGTGAAGCCAGCGCTCTAACCACTGAGCTACTGGGCCATGTGTGTGTGTGTGTGTGTGTGTGTGTGTGTGTGTGTGTGTGTGTGTGTGTGTGTGTAATTCACCTCAGTCGCCTGCTGGTCACCCAGCCAGTCTTCCCCATTACAAAGCGAGCTCAGAGCTCATAGACCTATCTTCGGGTAGGACTGAGACCACAACACACTCCACACACCGGGAAAGCGAGGCCACAACCCCTCGAGTTACATCCCGTACCTATTTACTGCTAGGTGAAAAGGGGCCACACATCAAGAGGCTTGGCCATTTGCCTCGCCGCACCAGGACTTGAACCTGGGCCTCTCGATTGTGAGTCGAGCTTGCTAACCACTACACTACTCGCATGTGTGTGTGTGTGTGTGAGTGATTCATCATGAAGCAATGGTAACCACCGTGGTACAGTGAAACCATGCGTGCTTTGGGGTCCGCGAGCTCTCCAAGCGCACAGGTTCAAATCCTGTCCACAGTCTGAGTGTAGGTTGGGCTTCCTCACTCGGGGCAACGGTCTCCTAGCGGGTGGGCTTTGAGATAGGAGGTACCGCAAAAAAGTACCCCCTTTAGCCCATAAATTCCCTTGAAAAGCCCACATGGTACACACACACACACACACACACACACACGTGCGTGAAGAAGACCTAAATAAGATATGGGAATGGAGTAAGAAGTGGAAATGGAATTCAATGTGAACAAAAGCCATGTCATGGAAATGGGAAAGAGTGAAAGACAACCTGTGGGAATCTATAAGATGGGAGATGGAGTAGAACTGGAGAAAGTTAAAAAGGAAAAGGACTTAGAAGTGACGATGGAAGAAAACAATCAACCAGTAAGCCATATTGATAGAATTTTTAGAGAAACATATAATTTGCTAAGGAATATTGGAATAGCATTTCACTACATGGACAAAGAAATGATGAAGAAATTGATAAGTACTATAATAAGACCCAGATTGGAATATGCAGGAGTAGTGTGGACCCCTCATAAAAAGAAACACATAAGGAAATTGGAGAGACTACAAAAAATGGCTACAAGAATGATTCCAGAATTTGAAGGGATGACATATGAGGAGAGACTAAAGGCTATGGATCTACCAACCCTGGAAACAAAGAAGGAGAGAGGAGACCTGATACAAGTTTATAAATTGATCAACGGAATGGACCAAGTGGATAATGAGAAACTGATCCTGAGAGAAGAATATGACATCCGAAGCACAAGACCGCATAGTAAAAAGCTGAGAAAAGGAAGATGTCTGAGAGATGTTAAAAAATATAGTTTCTCGCAAAGATGTATTGAGACATGGAACAGTTTAAATGAAGAAGTAGTGTCTGCAACGAGTGCGCATACTTTTAAAGTAAGATTGGATAAGTGTAGATATGGAGATGGGGCCACACGAGCATAAAGCCCAGGCCCTGTAAAACTACAACTAGGTAAACACACACACACACACACACACACACACACACACACACACACACACACACACACACACACACACACACACACACACACACACACACACACACACACACACACACACACACACACACACGGAAGTAATGGATAATGCTGGACAGTGGAGTGAGAAAGTGTTACAGTTGACTATGATTAATGCAATGGATCAGTGAGTGGAGGAGTCAACAAGGTACAGGGAGGAAGAAGAAACATAATTGTTTGACCTAGTATTCACAAAGAAACCAGAGCCCCCTCCAGTCATACAATACATTAGTCCAATGGGAAGAAGTGATCATATGACATTAGAGATGCAAATTCAGGAGGAAGATAAGTTACATAGAGGATTACAAAGGAGAGAGATTAAATTATGCAAGAGTGAATTTTGAAAAATTAAGGATCTATTTTGCTGATATTGAGTGGAGAAGTATTATGTACAGAAAGACAGTACAAGGGAAATATGACATATTCTTACAGAAATATAATGAAGTAAAAAAATTTGTACCTGTTTATAGAGTTAAGAAAAAAATACATGCTTGGTACAATGCTAGATGCATACAAGCTAAAAAGGCAAAAGATAAAGCGTGCAAGAAACTCATAAAAAAGAGAAATGATTATAACAGAGGGCAGTACAAAGAATGCCAGAAATGAATATATTAGAGTAAGGAGGGAGGAAGAAAGAAACGTGGAGAAAGACGTGATGAATAAAAGCAAAGACAAACCCAAAATTTTTCTACAAGTTTATAAATGGCAAAACAAAGAACAAGGAAACAATTGAAAAAATAATTAAAGAAGGGAAGACATACCAAACAGAGAAGGAAATGTGTGAAATAATGAATGAGAACTTCAAAATGGTATTCACTGCAGATGATTTCACAGAACCTAATAGAACATTGGATTGCCAAGGATTACAGGAGATCACAGTGCACAAAGAGGATATTGGAAGATTATTGGATAAGTTGGAAGTCAGAAAAGCAATGGGGCCAGATGGTGTATCAGGCTGGGTGTTAAAAGAATGTAAAGAGCAACTACTGGATCCAATTTGGGAAATAATTACAAGTTCAATAAATGAAGGGAAAGTTCCACTAGAATGGAAGAGAGCCAACGTAATACCAATATTTAAAGGAGGAAAGGCAAGTGAACTACTAAACTACAGACCAGTGTCACTTACAAGTGTCTTGGGGAAATTATGTGAAATAATTATCAAAGAAAAATGTGTTGAATTTCTAGTAAAGGAGCAAGTCATATCGAACAGACAATTTAGGTTCAGGACAGGGAGGTCATGTCTATCAAACTTATTAAGCTTCTACTCAAGAGTTATAGCAGGATTTGAAGACAGTATACCTGGATATTAAAAAGGTTTTTGATAAAGTCCCTCATGAAATACTATTTTGGAAAATAGAGAGCATAGGAGGACTGCGAGGAACTTTGGTAGAATGGACAAAGGATTATTTTAAGGATAGAGAAATGAGAACTGTGATCAGGGATACATACTCATCTTGGGGAAAGTAACTAGCGGAATGTCACAAGGGTCAGTGTTATCCCCCATTATGTTTCAGATTTATGTAAATGACATTCACATTGTGATAAACAGTTATATAAATTTATTTGCTTATAATGCAAAACTGTTAAGGGTTATCAAAACCAGAGAGGACTGTCTGCTATTGCAGGAAGATATAAACAAGATTTATGAGTGGAGCAGGAAGTGGAAATTGGAGTTTAATGCCAAGAAATGTCACATAATGGAACTAGGAAAAAGTAAGAGAAGACTGGTATGGAACTTTTTGATGGAAGAGGAACAAATAATGAAAACTAAAGAGGAAAAAGATCTGGGAGTGATCATACAGGAAAATCTGAGCCCAAAAAACACATAAGTAAGATACTTGGACTATCATATAAAATGTTGACTTATATAAGAGTGGCATTTCAATACAGGCAACCCCCACTTAACGTCAACGAACATTCACACAATGAAATTTTGCTACAACGAACGTTTCCTTTTACTACCATCTGCTCGTTTAACAAACACCAAACTCGCTTTAACAAACTTTTATCCAGGTAATTTTTTCCAAGTTTGAAAGCCCCGCCATATCACGTAAGCCAACAGGCTTTTGAATACACCAGCTCCTCTCGTGGACAAAATGCAGAGCACTCACTCACTCCTAGTTCAAAACAATAACAGCATCTGCAGCAGCTCATCTAAAACAGCGGTAGAAGACAGATAAAGATGCAACATTGCGGCGGTGACTTAAAGAATCAAGACAGTCAGTTAGAGGAGAAGAGTTGATAAGACGAAAAGCTTTAGATTCCACCTTGTTTAGTAAAGCTGTGTGTGGATCCCCCAGACATGAGAGCCATACTCCATACACGGGCGGATAAGGCCCTTGTACAGAGCAAGCAGCTGGGAGGGAGAGAAAATGGACGAAGACGCCATAGGACACCTAACTTCTTGGAAGCTGATTTAGCAAGAGTAGAGATGTGAAATTTCCAGTTTAGATTTTTAGTGAAGGATAGACCGAGTGTGTTTAATGTAGAGGAGAGGGAAGTTGAGTGTTATTGAAGAAGAGAGGATAGTTGTCTGGAAGGTTATGTCGAGTAGATAGTTGTAGAAATTGAGTTTTTGAGGCATTGAACAAAACCAGGTTTTCTCTGCCCCAATCAGAAACAAGTGAAAGATCAGAAGTTAGGCGTCCTATAGCATCTCGCCTTGAGTCATTTAATTGTTGTTGGGTTGGGCGTCTGTTGAACGCTGTTGAATAATGCAGGTGGTATCATCAGCATAGGAGTGGATAGGGCATTGAGTCAGATTTAGGAGATCATTGATGAATAATAGAAAGAGAGTGGGTGATAGGACAGAACCCTGTGGAACACCACTGTTGATAGTTTTAGGGAAGAACAGTGACCGTCTACTACAGCAGCAATAGAACGATCGGAAAGGAAACTGGAGATGAAGGTACAGAGAGAAGGATAGAATCCGTAGGAGGGTAGTTTAGAAATTAAAGATTTGTGCCAGACTCTATCGAAGGCTTTCGATATGTCAAGGCCGACAGCAAAGGTTTCACCGAAGTCCCTAAAAGAGGATGACCAAGATTCAGTTAGGAAAGTAAGAAGATCACCAGTAGATCTGCCTTTACGGAAACCATACTGGCAATCAGAGAGAAGGTTGTGAGCTGATAGATGCCTCATTATCTTCCTATTAAGGATAGACTCAAAGGCTTTAGAAAGGCAGGAAATCAAAGCTATAGGGCGGTAGTTAGAAGGATTGGAGTGGTCACCTTTTTAGGGACAGGTTGAATGTGAGCAAACTTCCAGCAAGAAGGATAAATAGAAGTAGAGAGACACAGATGAAAGAGTTTGACCAGGCAGTGAGCGAGTTCGGAAGCACAGTTTTGAGAACAACAGGAGGGACTCCATCCGGACCGTAAGCCTTCCGAGAATCAAGGCCAGAGAGGGCCAGGAAAACGTCTTTATAAAGAATTTTAATTTTAGGGATGAAGTAGTCAGAGGGTGGAGGAGTAGGAGGAATATGCCCAGAATCATCCAAAGTTGAGTTGGTAGCAAAGGTTTGAGCGAAGAGTTCAGCTTTAGAAAAGAAGAGACAGCTGTAGAGCCATCTGGATGAAGTAAAGGAGGAAAGACGAAGAAGTAAAGTTGTTAGAGATATTATTGGCTAGATGCCAGAAATCTCGAGAGGAGTTAGAATTGGAAAGACTTTGACATTTTCTATTGATGAAAGAGTTTTTAGTAAGTTGGAGAATAGATTTGGCATGATTACGGGCAGAAATATATAGGGCATGAGTTTCAGCAGTTGGATGGCTACGGAACCGTTTGTGAGCCGCTCTCTATCATTGACAGCACGAGAACAAGCAGAGTTAAACCAAGGCTTTTTAGCTTTAGGGTTAGAGAAAGTATGAGGAATGTATAGCTCCATGCCAGAGATAATCACCTCTGTTATGCGCTCGGCACAAAGAGAAGGATCTCTGACATGAAAACAATAATCATCCCAAGGAAATCAGAATAGTACTGCCTTAGTTCCTCCCACTTAGCAGAGTTAAAATGCCAGAAGCACCTCCGCTTAGGCGGGTCCTGAGGCTGCACTGGAGTGATAGAACTGGTAACGGAAATTAGATTGTGGTCGGAGGAGCCCAACGGAGAGGAAAGTTTAACAGAGTAAGCAGAAGGGTTGGAGGTTAGGAAAAGATCAAGAATGTTGGGCGTGTCTCCAAGGCGGTCAGGAATACGGGTAGGGAACTTCACTAGCTGCTCTAGGTCATGAAGGATAGCAAAGTTGAAGGTTTGTTCACCAGGTTGGTCAGTGAAAGAAGATGAAAGCCAAAGCTGGTGGTGAACATTGAAATCCCTAAAATGGAGATCTCAGCAAAAGGAAAGTGAGATAAGATGTGCTCCACCTTGGAAGTCAAATAGTCAAAGAATTTTACATAGTCAGAGGAATTAGGTGAGAGGTATACAGCACAGATGAATTTAGTTAGAGAGTGACATTGAAGTCTTAGCCAGATGGTAGAAAATTCTGAAGATTCAAGATTGTGGGCACGAGAGCAAGTGGTGTCGTTACGCACGTATGCGCAACATCCAGCTTTGGATTGAAAATGAGGATAGAGCAAGTAGGAGGGAACAGAAAAGGGGCTGCTGTCAGTAGTCACAGACAACTGTGTTTCGTTAGGAAGAGAAGATGAGGTTTAGTAGAGGAGAGGTGGTGTTCCACAGATTGAAAATTAGAACGAAGGCCACGAATGTTGCAGAAATTGATAGTGAAAGTATTAGATGAAGTGTCAAGACACCCAAGGTCGACAGCAGAGGGGCAGTCCGACCTGGGGACATTTATGGTCCCTCCCAGAGGGGACTCCGAGGCAGGGCGTGGTGAAGCCATTATTAAATTTTGATTTGAAGAGAGTGTAAAAGTGTAAGGTGTTGTAGTGTAGTGTAGGAAGTAGTAGAAGTTGTCTTTAGAGGGCAGGCTGCAGCTGCTCAATTGTATAAATGAGACCACAAAGGGAACCGGGAAGAGAGGACACGGGAATCACTCAGTCTGCAGCACTCCCTCGCTCAACATGCCACCAAACGCCCTGCAATGTCGCGTAACGTTGCTAAGACGACCAGGAAGTCTCTTACTCTTGAAGTGAAGCTGGATATTATTCACAGACATGAGAGAGGCAAGAAAACTAATAGCATTGCTCGCCACCGCTTGACTCCATCTACTGTCTACTATTTTCAAGTCAGCAGACTCTTATTAAGAAGGCTGGTGAGACCATATCTTCCTTACAAGAACCACCTGAACTTATGACTCTGCAATGGATAAAATGGAAAGCCTTGTGGAAATGCAATTTGAATTGATACATATGTTCTATCTAGATTTTTTTTTTTTTTTTTTTTTTTTTTCTTTTTTACTTACTTACTTACTTACCTTGATTTACTTCTACAGCTTTGAACCATCACTTCCCAAGATCCCAAAGTGTACTTCAAGTTGGTCTAAGGATGAACTTCTTTTGCTGTTGGAGTTGATGAGAGAATGCAAGAAAACCATCAAAAGAGTATTAGGGCCGAACTTGGCAACAGAGGACAAGAGAGCGCGTGCTGAGATGGCTGACGTTCTCGATGCTACCTTCCTACTTGTTTGGCGGTCACAGGAACAAGTGGAAAAACAATGCCAGAACTTGCTTTCAAAAGGTAAGCAATGGTTTTCGACTAGGAAAAGAATAAATGTTGGACTGGGAAGATTGTTTTTTTCTAATTGGGACACCAAATAAATACATACACATTTATTTATTTATTTTTTTTTTTTTTTTTTTTTTCTATTTTTTTTCGTAATCTGCCATTAGTGTCTGTTGGAAATTAGTTTCCAATTTTTCTTTAATCACTTTCACCACAAGGAGCAGAGCGATTTATAGCAAAAAAAATAAATAAATAAAATAATGCATATTAATCATAATGCATCAATACCCACCAGGAAGAACAGTAATTTTGTCCCTGTAAATATCTTTATTAACCGCATCAACACTGCGCAGTATTACAAAAACTACATTTTCTTACAGAGTGATGAATCCTGATATATGAAATCCATTGCTGATATCAAGATGTATGTAGACATTGACTGCCCCAGTGATGAAGCTGTCACTTTCTTGCAAGACTACCCAGTGTATGTGTTATAAATCTTTATCCCGTCAGATATATCAACCACATCTCATAATCCTGTAGAATAAAGACTTTTCAGAACCAATGCAGCAAAAAAAGTTGTTGTCTTGTAACATGTACCTTTATTTTGTAAGTAACACTTCTCCTTTCATTCCCAATACACATTGCGTCCTAAACTGACAGCATGACCCTTAAATGCACACACCAAGACAAACCTTGCTGCACAGAGTCTTTCCCAACCTCAGCACATTTCTATTTCCACTGTGATTATGCTATGCATATTCATTTTTGCTCCTTAAAGCTGGGAAATAGCCTTTCACTACTTTATCCTCCCAGCTGTCATAGTCCCAAAGGCATTTTTATCATCTGCATCTCCATGGGCCTGGCTCCCCTGTTTACATTGGTTACAGTGCCATCTATATCCTC
>NC_059275.1:2897338-2922338 GCF_017591435.1 Portunus trituberculatus
AAGGTGAGGTCCAGCCCTATGTCAGCCAACTGCAATAGTACCATGGTGTTATCAAGAGTGTGTGAGGACATGAGATGGAAATAAAGTGGGTGTTTAGTATTACTACTGAGAAAACTCTGATCTGGTATAAGCTGAATAATGAAAATCCAAGTGTGTGTGTGTGTGTAATTCACCTCGGCCACCTGCTGGTCACCAAGCCAGTCTTCCCCATTACGGAGCGAGCTCAGAGCTCATAGACCGATCTTCGGGTAGGACTGAGACCACATCACACACAACACACACCAGGAAAGCGAGGCCACAACCCCTCGAGTTACATCCCGTACCTATTTACTGCTAGGTGAACAGGGGCCACACATTAAGAGGCTTGCCCATTTGCCTCGCCGCTCCAGGACTCGAACCCGGGCCTCTCGATTGTGAGTCGAGCGTGCTAACCACTACACTACGCGGTGTGTGTGTGTGTGTGTGTAACCTGCACTCACTTTTCTACATAAATAAAAATCTAAATATTTTTTGTTTAAAATCTAAAAATTCAGTCATTGTTGCTCTATTTTTCCTACTTCAAGGTGGTACACACTGTTATTTTAGAGTACAATGCACCATCTTCATACTCATCATCTCCTACCACTACACCATTAACTCCTAAATAGTGGGCTAAATGACAAATGTGTCCTTGCAGTTTTGCTAAAAGAAAAGATGCTCTTCACCAATGCCTTGTGAGGCAATATCAGATAGGAAACAATCATAATAAAATGTAACATCCAAGGAGACTGATGTTATGTGCTAAGGTTCACCCCCATCACTCCAGTAGTGAATTTTAGCATGTAACATCAAAGGTAGTATAAGAGCAAGGGAAGGCAAAAAGATGGAGGGAGGTGTGGCAATGCAATAAAACTGCAAAAGGACATGACTCAGAGAAAGATGCAAGGGACAGAAACATCTGTAGAAGACATGTACTGTATGTATATAGTGCCAATCCCTAACCTGAGATAACAAAAAAGAAAATATTAACAGCAAGACAAAATTTGGTTATTTTCATACACTTCATTATACAACACAGCTTTGTTATGTTACAGTATTCAGCATGCATCACTGCACTGGCTGTGAGTGTGTTGGTGTGCGCATACATGTGTGAGTATCCACTCAACCTGTTACCTCTGATGTTGACACCTGGCTGTTAATGTGTTGTCTTTATACTTATGAACTTAGCTAAAGAAAAAAAAGTTGAGTTAATATTAATACCACTACAATGACTTCATGACTTACCTGCTGACAGTGGCGATCAGCACGACGGACACATTCTGCCACAGTGGTGAGAGCAGACTGAGTGGTGAACACATGACGGGAAAACATGGAGGCAAAGTTGTTCACTTCCCCATGTGCCCACACCACAAAAGCTGCCCAAGGAAAAAGAGGCTCTGTTGTTATCACCGTCATAACTCTTACCATCATATGTATTCGTGTGTGTGCGTGTGCGTGCGCGCGTGCATTACCTGAGGTGCAACTGGGGTTGGAAAAGAAGGCCTTGGTGAACTCTCTGGCAGTCTCCAGGAGGTTGTGGAAGAAAATTGAGCACAACTGTCGCACATAAAGCACAGTCTTGCCTTCAAGCCTGAGACGCTTCAGCCCCGCCTTCAGGATGGCTCCCCGGTGGCCCAAGAACAACTCACAAGCCTGCCAAGGAGTCTCAAGTCAGCAGCCATATCAGGAAAATAAGGTGTTCAAAATTTACAATTAAATCTGTTGAGTATTAATGTAATAAGAAAAGACCAAGAAATCTTCAGAATGCCAGTTGAGAGAAAGATGGAGGGGAAGAGAGAGAGTGAGACTGAAGGATGGAATTACAGTTAAATTGCAAAGGATGAGTGTCATGGCAGAAGAGAAAGGGACTGAAACAAATGGAGAAGACTCATACATAGCACCAACTCTTCAATCTAGGAGACAGGTAGTCATGCAGTGTACAGAACCCACACAAAGTATATATTATTAGATAACTCTAGAGGCTTTGAGAAATCCTTACAACTGTATAATTGGTATCTAATCTAGTGCCATCCAACAAAACACTGAACATTTCACAAAATACATGTCATCAATACAGCTATAAGGTCACCTTTTTTAATGCTCACTTTGAGTAACAAAAGTTAATATACATAGTCTTGAGCAGAGTTGGCATCAGAAAAATCTTTTCCCATCTAAAAAAAAAGGTAAGGTATTATAGTAACGTAAGGTTGTTAAGATGAAAATAACTATGCTGGTTATGGCCTGCCTCCAGCACACCTCGTGGCATGGAGGGCAGGCTTTTTTGCCCGGGGAGTCTCACTTCTGGCTGGCTCTTGCCATATCTGGATGGCTGGCTTCAGTTATTCCCACGTTGTTTATGGGTGCAGGACAACTCAATGCCGCCAACTCAACACTGCCGACTCAATGCCAAGACAACTAATTGGCAATATAATCAAATGCTACAACTCGCCACCAGGACTACTTAATGGCGTGCAACTACAAAACTTTTTCATCGACTTTTTCAAAAGCAGATAAAAGTTATTTTATTAATAATCATTCCAAAACCAAACTTTTTAAAATTAATAAAAAAATTTATTAAGGATCAATTTTTATTTAGAAAACTACTGAAAATTATATGCAGTTCCTCTCAAATATTCAGCAAAAGATTGTTGTGAAAAAGGAACAATCTCCAAAATTCCAGCATCTACCTTCATATACTTCTTCAATTTAGAGACAGGGAGATGGCCTCCAATTAACTGCTTGAAAAATATATATAAATATCTTAGTGCCTTCTGCAGCCCCATAATGAATCTCCACATTGTGGGGTGTTCCATTCCCAGCTCTGTTTGCAGTCTTCTTTTTGCTGCTTCAGCATGGTTATTTGTCTGGCCTTCCTCATACAACATTCTCTCGTAAAGATTCCACATTTTCAGGGGTGAAGAGAGGTCTTCTACTGGATCCATGCAAATTTTGTTATTTTAGTTATCTTTGAACCAATTCAGTAATTCTGCAAGTTGCTCAGATTATGTCCACAGAGAAAGTGTCATTATAAGTATCAATATGTAGAAGAGGAACAAATACTAAAGTTAATATCATTTTTGCTTTTAGCCCAAAGCTGACATCGTTGTTGTACATAGAAGTATAATCCATGAAAGCCATCTTTTTGTGCATATTTTGTGATAAGTGGAAAAAACATACTTTTATTTCAACTTCTGGAAATGTTACTTTCATAGCTGTGAAGGCTGCTTGCTCAAAGTTACAAATAATAGATGTGGGTTTAGTGTAAGCATGATATCTTTGAGCATTTCAAACATCTTTGCTTAAGTTGATCACTGCTTGTTTGGCAAAAGACCATATATAGTTGGAATAACTCCATTGAATTTCTTTGCAAGAAATGTAAACTTGCAAAAATAATCTTGGTGCAATTTTAAAAGCTCCATTGGCATACCAAGTATAAGATGAATGCAAATGCTGCAGCCAACTTTGTCTTCCAGAAAGCAAAATTCTGTGTAATCCTGGGCCACCATCGCTGATCAGGTAATTTGCTTCTCTTCCTTCTTCTGGAATGTAAATTTTGTACTGGTGCGGCAACTCTAACTCTTGAAGATCTACAGGATTCAGAGGGGAAGCACTTATGGCTTTCCTTGTGCATTTAATTGTTTTCCTCATAGCAGAATCATCTGGCAATGATCCAAGTGTGGCCTGAGATACATTTGTTAATACATCACTTATAACTGCACTGGGCTTTACAACAGTATCTTTGGCATGACTTATCAAAGCTGTGTACACTTTAGTCCTTTCTATGGTTGCTGCTGATGAATTGTGGGAATGCTCTTTTACTTCCTTGATAACTGCTCTAAACTTGCAATGCACCCAGATTCTTGATCACAATGCCAAAATCTCATGTTGTCTCTTTTACCATACAGGTAACTCGATTTAGGCGTGTTTAATTTACGCGATTTTGTTAATACGCAACCGAAAAAATATCATAATTAATCAAATTTGCGCAATCAGTTTGCTTATACACAATTTGGACCACATCCCGAATCCCCCCCATTATCTATTGTTTCTTATGAGAATTACAAGTTTGTTTTATGCGAATTTTGAAATACACTTGGAACGCATCTATCGTGTAAATCGAGAGTTACCTGTACTTACAAAACACAAATAAATTATATTCATGAGCAAATGTTGTCATTAGTAACAGATTGAGGAGGCAGGGAACTTACCTAAGCACATCTGCCATTGCAGAAGAGACAGCCATAAGCTATACTTATCTTACCAGTGTTCTAACAAGCCGGACTTTGTCCTCTCACCAGCTATCATCCTTTAAAACCATCTATGCACATTATTTTTTTTCCCATAAAAAGAAAAACAGGCCAAGGACCAAAAAAATAATTGATAAAAAAAAAAAAAAAAAAAAGGCCCTCTAAAGTGCCAGTCTCTAAACGAATTAAATATAAATGAAGGCGGAAGGGGACTCCTTTTTCAAATATTACATCAAGAATGTATATGTAGCTAGATGCATGTAGTGTTGCAAGAAGGAAGACAGTTGTCCTTAGAGGGTAGACTGTGACTGCCCTCTTGTGTTGTGAGGCACAAATTAAAATGCTCAGTGAGACCACAAGTGACAAGTTCACAGCACACCTGAACCAGTGCTTTTAGAACTCACTGGGAGTAATTGTCTTTTCAGCAGGTGTCTACTGCCCCCTCCCAATGTGACTGTAAAACCCTGGTGAAGTGGCTGAAATAGGCTAACGTATGGTTTGTTGCACAGAGAGGAAGAAATGTGGAGAGGTTTGTACCATTACCGTGCCTACAGTCTAGAATAGAATTAGGATAGAGGATTTACTGCCTACATAGATCAATTTGATCCACATTGGGTAAACCCTCAGTTGGTGGTTGGGAGGTGCACCAAGTTGGGTGTCACTCTGTAGGTAGGATTGGTTACGTTTATGGTGGTGTGTGTGTATTGAGAGGGTGCTGTGTGGTACTGCACCCAGTAATGTACAGTGTTTAAATTTTGAGATTTTCTGTGAAGTACCGTCAACTTGTGCCCAATTGTATCAAGGGGTTAGGTTGAAATAATTAATGTAAAACACCAGTAAGTCTTTGTGTTAGCACTCCTGGTCCTGGTGGTTATGTTGTGTCACCACCTGTTTACAGTAATGCTGAGCCTCTGATTAGCCTGTGACCACTTGCACAGCTACTAACCCCTTGTAGTGGGTTAAACTCCTACACTCTTACTATCTAATCACCTCCTAGTGTTTGACTATCATAATGAGCATTGCTTTATCCTTGCAGCCATTTATTTAATTTTTCTAACAATGAAGGGGTCTCACCAAGTGGGGAAAAGAGATGTCAAAATGATAATCCAAAATAGAAATATAAGTCTCTTGTCTCCTTTATGGAATGATTATCTAACCTGACTGGACTTGTTGAGTTTGACCAAGAGAGTGGTGGCTCTCCGAGCTGCTCTGGGGCCTCCCTGAAGGCTCCTGTCTGGAGTGACTCGCAGCTCAGCTTGAAGCACCTCCACCAGACTCTTGACTCGACTCTCTAAGGCACGCCTGGTGGTGGCCACAAAACACATACAAGTTGATTACTGCTGCAGGTGGTAGAGCATTTTAAAGATTAAATTATGTACATTTACTGCAAACCGTTGATACAAAAAATACATGTTGGGAAAGAATGAATCACTAAAGATGAAAACCTGCTACATTCAGAGGTCATTTACGATCATATGCATCCTCTCATCTACCCACAAGTCCTCACTCCCCATTGTTCATCATATTCACAGCAGCTAAGAACAATTACCTTTATTTGTAATGTATAGTACAGTGCTGTCTTTATTTAAATGTAAAGTACATATTGCTTTGTTACCTGTTAAATGATTGTCCATATCTGAAGTAACAGTATCTATGTATAGTCAATACTGGTCATGAAACATTTTTATACTTTAGCTCTTTGAAACTTTGAATGCCTAGATCAATGCATCAAAAATAGAGTGAAAAGGGATTCAAGAACTATTGATAATATAATTTTGTTTCTAGTTTGTGTTTACAAATATTATGTAGCTGTTCGTGAAAGCAGATTTGCGATTGCAATTTAAACTAAATGCCAAAATTTATGGGACCGTGAATGTGAAAGTCATGGAATACATAAGTAGATTTGTGATAATCATCTATCATGATAAAGAGGGAATACAATAGCAGTATTCTTGCTAATTGGTGAGGTTGTTCCTCTGCCACACATGAAAACATTTCAGGTTACTATACTCATGCCTCACCTCATCTCACTGTAGGCAGGGATCTTGGGAGAGGAGTCAAAATACTCCCTCCCGCTGTCCACCAACTTCACGGCCTTCTCAAAATCACGCTGTGCAATGGCCTCGTCCAGGTCCTCCGGCAGCTCCAGGACCCACTCAGGCAGTCCCAGGGAGGGCGGCTGGGCCTCCATGAATGGGTTAAGGCTGTCGTCATCCTCCCCAAATGCTGTAAAGATTATTTGTTATGTCTATAGATTCAATGACATGGAGATAACATGAAAACACAAGAAAGTGAGAGAAGCTGCAAGAAACCCTCAGTCTTACACATGGCAATCTCTGTATGAAATATATCTACCTATTTCCACTTATCCTCTCCATTTATATATTTGTCCAATCCTCTTTTAAAGCTCCCTAATGACTTAGCACTAACAACCGTATTGCTGAATCTAATACATTCATCTACCACTCTATGAGAAGTGTTTTTTTCCTATCTCTTTTATTCATCTACCACTCTATGAGAAGCGTTTTTTTCCTATCTCTTTTTCAACTCTAACTTTTCGAGCTGAACCCATTATTTTTTGTTACATCTGATTACTGATCTGGAGAATTTTGCTTACATCATCTTTGTTAGATTGCCTATAATATTTAAAGACTTAAAGATGGAAAGGAGACTGGGAGATTTGATGATGCTGCAAGGACAAGAGCAATACAAATTGGGAAACATGTTATGCAAAATTCTGCAGATTAATGATTCATTACTAAGTGACAAATGATGACATATCTACACACAGAAAAACTCAAATTTAGAGTGATAGTAAGTTAAAACATGTCCTCAAAAGAGTTTAAAAGAAGAACCATCATGATAGACAACACTTAGAAAACATCCCAGAACAGCAGCACAGCAACATACAGTCCACATTAAACCACACTCCCACACTGCACTGCACCCCTCCAGTGCTGCCTCTCAGCCAGAGAAGGTCAGCCAGGGTACATTGCACCATCCCATTCTGCCACGCAGCCAATGAAGGATACATACGGTTGGTGCTCTCCAGTGAGTCCTCCTTGCTAAGGGAGACTTGTCGTTCCCTCTGTTGCTGCTGCTGTGCTCGTTCCACATTCTGCTTGTCCACCGTCACCTTATTGGCCTTGGTGCGCTCTATCTCGTCAAGCCAGTCTTGCTGCACACCAGACAGGCACATGTCAGGGATAGAACATTAGTGACAACCAGTTGTGATAGTAATAGTGGTTGTGATGAGAAGGGTTCATACCTCTAAATCATTTGTTACATTTAAACACTGGCTTCATTATAAGGATTGAGTATTCAAACCAGGGTCAACTTCTTCAAATTTGGAAGCAATGTTAAATCTTTCCTGGCCTGGCATCCTTGACATGAATCTGGCTGTTCCTCTGCTCTCTCAAGACAATACAGCAGTGGTTCCCAATCTTTGGTGTATGTATTACTAGTGGTACATGAAAGCATTCCAGGTAGTACATGAGCAATTTTGGGGTCATATTCAGTTTTAAGTTCAGTTAAATTCATTAATTTTCAGAAAAATTATTAGTGTCCTACACAAGATAACTTGGCATCAATCACCTGGTGAAGAATCCGATGCATTCCTCGCATTAAACTGAGTCATGTTCCTTGTTGTTAGTTCATTTGTCTGTTCTACTTGTGAATAAATTGATATTAGCTGGAATTGATCTTTTCTGGAACCAGATGGTACATGGAGAATGTACAGACCCCAAGTGGTACTTGCCCAGGAAAAGTCTGGGAACCACTGCAATACAGTGATGACATAACCTATATAACCATTACCTTAAACTAGCATTGAACTAATGACATTGTGTACATCTCTGGTTCTCATCGTGGTGATTGAGAATAGGCTAAAAAAATAAATAAATAATAACAAAAAAACAAATAATAATAATAATGATTCAAGGTTTGGTTGAAGGATGGGAAAGTCTTACAGAAGGCTCTGGATGAGGCTCAATCAATAACACAAAGTTGCTTACTACTATATACACACAGACAACAAAGCACAATATCAAAACTTTTGGACTCGTATGAAAAAAGATATGTAGCTTTAACAACAAACCTACCGATAATAATACCACCATATATATTTCACAAGTATTGATTATGGATATGTTGAAAGAAATTAGTTAACTGACACTGCAACATGCAACAATTCACAGCACAAGCAATGTATGGAGCCTTAAAGGGAATCTATAAGAAAGAAATAGGAATACATTTTGCAATTTCTAGCAAGAGCAAAATTTGGATGTGGCAGCATAAAGAAATGTCTCAGACAGGTTAGCAGTTAGTAAAAAATGTGTCAAATAATATCAACAAGAAAGAAGGGAATAGAGAGAAGAAAAAAAAAAAAAATGATCTTGCAATATCTAGCCAGTGTAATAATTAGAGGTGGCTGTAGAACAAGAAAAAAACTCAGAGTAGCAATTATAGAAAGGTCAAAACACCAGTCAATCCCTGGAAGCCAAAAGAGACAATACAACATAAGTTCCTGGTCATCACCTTGGACTTGGCAGTGGGAGCCATGAAGACACGAGTGTCAGGGAAGATGAGCACCTTGAAGGCATTCTTGGTGTTGCCGCGGTCCTTAATGTTTACGGGTAGCACTTGATCCAGTGGGTACAGCACTTCAAACTCGTAGCGCACAGGCCCACGTCTGAAAATGAGCAGTTAAGTTACTGGTTTGTGTACATTCAGTGTCATTTATTGTCATTTAAGCATGATGAAGAAACTATAGTGGAGCCAGACTAACTTGGTACTCGGGTGTTGGGTGCACCTCTCCACGCTGTTGCCACCTCAATCCCGGAGTGACCTGACCTGACCATGACCAGCAGGGCGCGGCCTGGGGGATTCATATGTCAAGGATACTTGAACGGCAGCGCCGCATGGCCTATACACATTGCCAAGTGTACCAGAAGATATACAGTGTCTTTGTTCCATTATCAAATCGAAAGCCATTATGAAACCATGCAGTTGTATATAACAACTTATAATTTTGCATAATCAAGGCAAAGGATGACAGTTTGAATGAGACAGAGATGTTTGTATGCCTGTTGACTGTGAACATTACACGAATGTGAGACAGGAACAGCCAACGCTATGAGTACCAAGTTAGTCTGCTTCAACTATAAAGTCATCTGCATCAAGAGTAAAATAAACAAAATGGTCTGCACCTTGAAACAAGCACCCAAATTACTGGTTTGTGTAAACAGTATTCACTATTTTTTTTTATTGAGTGTATTCAGCATCTTTCATTTTCATTTACTGGATGAGATGACTTCCAGATATGACAATCCCCAAATTTCAGTCTGAATTTAGGGTTTTAGGTGATATCAGTGGTAAATCAGTAGAAAACACTCATTAATATACATGAGGAAATTGGCAGAAAACACTCATAAATATACATGAGGAGGAGGTGAGAAGTTATGTACTAAAATTAAATGCAAGGAAAAGATATAATGAAGACTGGTATGACAGAAAATACAAAGTAACTAGGAAGGAGAGGAAGAAAGCATGGAATATATGGAAAAGAGAAGTACGCAAGAGCTGAAGCAAAACTACTCAACTGCAAGGAAAGAATATGTAAGTGTTATTAGAAAAGAAAGGGAAAGTTATGAGAAGGATGCTAAGGATAAATGTAAGGAGGAGCCAAAACTATTCTTCAGACATGTGATAACCACAATAAAAACAGAGAAGGAATAAATAAATTGAAGATCAGTGATCAAATGTGTGAGATTCTGGCTAAAATAAGAGAGATGATGAAGAGTTTTCAAGCAGTGTTCAGAAAAGAGAAGGAATTTATAGCACAGTGAGACAAGAAAAGAAACAGACCTGGGAGATTCAAGTGACTGAAGGAGATGTGTAGAAACAGTTGAAGGGACTAAGTGATAGAGAGACCCCTGGACTTAATGAGTGTCAAGATGGATACTGAAAGGATGTAATCAGCAGTTGATGTTGATGATTCACATATCATTGAAAGCTCTTTAAATGAAAGTAGTCCTGCCTCAATCGAACCAAACAAACATAGTTCTAATTTCTAAGAGCGGAGACAAAAAAAAGAGCAACTGAATTATAGACCAGTGTCTGTAAAATGTGTGGTAAATAAGATATGTGAAAGATCAGTAAAAGATAAATAGATGCAACACCCAGAAGAAAATAAAGTGATGATCAAGCAAGAAATTGAGCTTAGAACAGAATTTGAACTTAGAATGGGAAGGCCAAGTGTTACAAATTTGCTGAGTTCTTATTCAAGAGTGGCAGATATAATATAAAAGAGATGGAAATGACATAGAAAGAGGCTGAAGCAAAGTGTTTGTAGAAGAGATGTCAAAAAGTATTAATGAATGGAACAGTCTAGATAAGGAGATAGTAAATGCAGGAAGACTACACGGATTCAAGGCTAAGCTGGGTATCAAAGAGCATAGATCTTTTCCCATGGCACACAACTATGTGAATAAGCACACACAAATGCATAGTTGACTGGTAAAGCACTGATATTGTGCCAACATTTAAACAAGGAAGCAAAGACCTACTGAACTATAGACCACAGTCACTGACCAGGGTCACAGAAAAAATATGCAAAAGAATAATAAAAAATAGATGGATGAAATACCTGGAAGAGAAAGGTACACTGACAAGTATACAATATGGTTTCAGAAGAGGAAGACTGTGTTACAAACTTAGTAAACTTCTACTCAAGAGTAATAGACGTAGTGCAAGAAAGGGATGGTTAGGTGCAATGCATCTACTTGGATTTAAAGAAGGCATTGAACAAGGCCTGTTATGAAAGGTTATTATGGAAACTTGAACAAAATGAAGGGTTAAAGGGAAGGCTTCTGAAATGGACAGAAAATTTTTGAAAGATAGAGAAACGAGAACAATTACAAGAGACAAAAAATCGTCCTGGAAAAGAGTCCTAAGCGGAGTTCCTCAGGGATTGGTATTAGCACCAATAATGTTTGCAGTTTATGTGAACGATATATCAGAAAATATACAATTACATCAATTTATTTTGCAAATGATGTTAAATTAATGAGTAGGGCGAAGAGAAAAGATCGTAAGGCGTTACGAGACTTAGACAAAATAATGGAAAGGTCATACACATGGGAAATGGAATTCAATACAAAAAAAGTGCAGTGTATTAGAATTTGGAAGGAGGAAAAGAAAGCTGAAGGGAATTAACTCAATGGGAAATGAAGAAATTAAGAGGAAGACTGAAGAAAAAGATGTAGAAGTTACCAATATGGATAATATGTCACTAGAAGAGCACATGAATAGCATTATGGAAAATACCTATGATCTTTTGAAGAATATAAAGGTGGCATTCACTTATATACATGAAGATATGATAAACAAACTGATAATGATTCTAATACACCCTAAATCAGAATATACAAGCAACAAAGCTTCCTCTGAGTTTAAGTGAATTGTCATGTGAAGAAAGGCTACAAATACTGGGTCTTCCCACATTAGAACAGAGGAGGGAATGAAGAGATATAAGAACAGTGTACAGAGTGATTAAAGGACTGGAAAAACTAAATAAAAAAGACTTACTAATTTGGGACACCAGTGATACAAGAGGACATGGAATGAAATTAAGAAAGGATACCTGCAGAAGAAAATATCAAGAAGCTCAGCTTTCTACAAAGATGTGTAGAGGTGTGGGATGGTCTAAATAAAGAGAGTCAGTGAAGCAAGAACAATTCATAAGTTCAAAGAAATGTTAATGTTGGATTATCATAGAAATGGAGACAGGACAGCACAAGTATAGATAGCTCTTTTCTTGTATGTTACATCTAGGTAAACACACACACACACACACACACACACACACACACACACACACACACACACACACACACACAGATGTAGTACCTGTGGCTGAGCCATGAGGCAATCATGAGGGAGTCATTGAGGAGGTAGGCATGAATCCGCTGCTTGGCTGTGTAGTCATCCTGCTTGAGCTCCACCAGATCACCATCAAACACCAGGCAGCGGTCCTCCACCTCCATCACGTGCTGCAGGAAGGCAGATCAGGTGAGAAGAGGGAGGTGGAAGGTGTCTCTTTCTCTCTCTCCTTCTCTTACACAAGAACACCATCAAATGCAAAAACTCAAAGCCTCAATCATTGTGGCAACTATTTTCTGTGTAATCTTTCTGAAATGCTCTGGGAAGGTGGCTTGGGTGAGAAGAGGGTGGTGTGAAGATGGTTCAGATGAGTTTAGGAAGATGAAAAGCAACTTGGGTGAGGAGAGGGAGATGAAAAGTGGTTGTCTTTCTCCCTCTTACACAAGAACACTGGCAAGACAAAAAAAAAGTCAAAATTTTGATTACTGTGACAACTCTATTATTGTGCAAGATTTTTTCAATTGCTTAATCATATCAAAGAAATGGGAGATAGGAGTCTCTTTCTGTCTCTTACAGAAATACAAGAACACATGTAAAAGTAGAAACTCAAAATCTCACTCACTATGACAACTGATTTATTCTGTAAACTTTCAGAAATGTTTATTTGAATCTATACACATCCTGTTCATTGGACTGATTTTCAGAAAGTGAGGGCATGAGTATCTTCCCTCCTTCAGGAGTCAAGGTATTAAAGCAGTGGTGTGAATGTGTTTTAGTCTGAAAGTTGTGTGCATTGTTTTGGATAGCCCTGTTTTTTGGGGAGGACAACCTTGTTAAAAGTATGTAGTATGTATATCCTGCTGTGGTTCTGGTGAGCATTTTCATGTGCTGGGGAACTCATCCTTTCAACTGCCTTCTCTTCACCTTGAAAAAAAGCCAATAATAACCAGCTCCAGTTACCTGAGTAGCAAGATTAAAGTGAAATAGACAACTACAGCTATCTTCCCACAGTTGTGCAGATTAACACAGGCTACACCAGCATGTAATAAGACAATTCAAAAGATAAAATATAGTGACATCTTATAATAAGGACACGATTCATATGCCAGCATAATCTTTGAAAAGAACCAAAATAGAGAGAGGGAATCTGCAGTTATAATTAATTTGCATAAATGTTTTGGATTCTGAGAATGGCACGTCTTGAAAAAATCATTCATGATATATTTAGACACAAAAAATTCATAAAATAATGTTATGTATCTGCAGATAGACAAACAAAGCAAACTAGCTTATTGAATTAGAGAACAAGACTACTGCATGAAGACTTGAGCAACGAATGCAATCAACTCATAAAACATAAATACGTAAATAAATACGAAAACTATAAAAGAGTGAAATGCTTTAATACAAAGGATGATAAACTTGCATGTTACTGCAGTTATATTCATGATGCTGCAAATATTGTTACAGTGGTTCTCATCAAAGCTCTACATTGATCGCATTATTACTAAACACACTAGCGTAAGTACAAACAAATATACAACATAACTCAGAGAAAATACCTTTGGCTTTTTTGTGAAAGAGCACAAAATAAAAAAGAAAAATCATAAACTTACTTTACAAAGTCTCCACAATCATTCCTTGTATCTTCAACACCACCACACCTCACACAACTAACACCACTGTGCATGTGAAGACAGAATATCATGGACACTCATAATAACACAAATGAAACAGACATCAAACTTCATCTCTATTTCAGGATGGCCTTAGGTTTAGACATCTTCCCAACATGCAAAAATAACATAGTAGTTAGTTCTAAACCTTCCTACACATATTTCTCCCACACCTAATATTCATGAAGAGTTCTAGTTTTATTATAACCACTTGCTTTCATCATCACAATAATGACAGTATAAAGTATAATATGAAAAATTAGGGGTTTGACTAATCTAATTTGCTTGTAAAATAGAAGTGATAGTACCAATTTCCTGTCTAAGTAAAAATATACATCTAAACACTAAACATTCACATTGCAGGACAAGTGACAACTCCCTCATGAAGAATGATTACTTACTGAGCAACCTTCAATTTTCTCTAGTAATCCAGTCAACTTCTTCCTGTTTTCACGATTCTGCATCCGTTTCAACTCTTGTGGATTGACTTCAATCATTTCCTGTGCTGCACTGCCGGGCCCTCGCTCCCCTGCAGGGACAAACTGTGATCACCTATTTGTCCCTCTAATACATTTCATCTCCAGAAAGTCCTGCCATTCTTAACTTGTGTTCTTTGCGTAGGATTGTTGACTGTACATGCATAGATAGCTAAAGGAAGACAACATTAGGAGTCTCCTGCACGGTTTCTTCCAGTAAAGAGTGTAAGCAATTGATGTAAATAATGGTAATAATAATTTGCTATTTATTTCAAGTGCAAAGCAGCCTTGCCAGCTAAAATTCTACATAATAATCCTAAGTGACTACAGTATGATACTTTAGCTGCCACAATGCACCAACAATGTGGAAGACCAGGCCACCCTGTGTATTTTGTCAGGAGTTTGTTTCTCTCCGCTAAGCAGTGGATCACACCTCACAACTTATACACAAGGTATCTAATCACTACTAGATGAACAAGGACTACACATCAAAGGACTCCACATAAAGACTCCTGATCTGGCCAGGTAATTGAACCCAAGACCTCTCAGCCGTGAACCAAGCATGCTAATCACTGTATCACCAGTGTCTGTACAAACAAAGGTGTGAGTGTGTGGTGTTCTGTCTGGTTCATCCTATAGTATGGGGAATTGTTCATCTTATATATAGATGAACAGATAATGAAGTGAATTTTTCTCCACTTGCACTACAGTCACAATATATTCTCACTGCTTTACGTATCACCATCATTGTAGGTAAAGTCAATTCTTACAACTGACTATGTAATGTCAATCTTTAAAATCTCAGTGGCTTCTCAGAACACAATAAATGAGACCAATTTAAACAAAAATTGTATAAGATCAGGTACTTTTAGACTGAAAACTTTACTAGACACAGCCAACAGCTCATTGATCTTAAGACAGCATCTGTGACACTTGGTAAAATCATGTAACTTCACCCTGAATAAGTGTTAAGAAAAAGATCATATAACAACTATAAAATATATGGAATCAGCTGAGGGGACACAAAAATATTAGAACAATCAACAAACAAGCATAACACTTGACCATGTACAGGCATGTAATCTGTTTTGGTTTGATGGGTGTGATTGGCGCTGGAGACTTACCGGTGATGGAGAGTTCCAGGAGTGAGGTGAGGAGTGACTTCTGCTCTGTGATGAGATGAGACAGCTGGTACATCTCACTCTCCAGGTCTGGTGGTGAAGTATATTGTGTTCAACATATACATAGAATCCTTGTTAAATTAGACCATCACTACAAATTATGAAAATGTTTGAAAAGCCTAACAACTCACACATTTAATAAATTTTCTTTCTGGTCAAATGAAAGTTTAATAACAATTTGACCTACATTTCTCACAAATCCGAATTAATTGTGTATCATGAAAAAATGTATTAACACAGTATTCAAGCCCTAGTAGGTCTATTGCCATTTCTCCAAATTAAAGCCCTTCTTTACTTTTTACTTCATTTCATTCATGTCCAGGCCAGAAAAATGAGTCTTGCAGCAAAATACCAAATAACACACATAGCATCACAAACTATTCACCTTCACCATTCCCTCAAAAAGCCTCCACTGATGCAGGCAGTAAATTCCTTCAAGATGGAGGTTTCAAGACACTCATTCTCCAATTTTGGACAACACTTGAATTTTTTTCTGCAAAAGGCACCTCAGTGGGCTCTTTTTTCAGTTTTTTTTTTTTTTTAACTCTTAGTGAAAGCCACTCTTACAGGATAAGAAAAAAAGAAAAAAAAACAAAAAACTCATATCTAACAAACACAGATTGGACATAGACATACATGATATTTCCTTGGCAGTGTCGATGAACTGCATATAGTTCATGTAGACATTCCGCTTGAGCTGTGCATTGGTCTCCTCAGCCAGGTGTTGGATAGTCTTTCGCTGCTCCCGCAACTCATGGTCCCCCACACTGTTCTGACTGAGGTGCAGCACATCTGTGGAGGCACCAACACTCTTATTATGCACACAAAGCTGTACTCCCCAAGAACCAAATACCAAAACACTTCTGACTGCATTCCCACTACATCTCAAAGGCTCCAACTAAAACGACATGGGTTTTGAACAATGTTTTTAAAAGATTTCTACATTACTGACAGGAGAAACATTCTTGAGGACCTGCTTAATCATCTCTGTGGGCTTTGAATATAGTCATGATGAAAAAGCAGTGTTTCTGGATGAGTCTATGTCAGCTCTATATAGCAACAGTACTTCTCTACTTACTTTTTGGGTTTAAGAGGTGAAATCTTGCCCTATTGAGCTTTCTCAATCCAAAAACCCACTTTCCCACCATGTCCCCAATATTGAAGGGAACAGATAAAAACAATAGGAATATAATATTTAAGTTAAGTTAGGCTGGTATGAGTTTCGTTAGGTTAGATTAGATTAGGTTAGTATCCCTGAGGGGGCTTCTGTGTTAGGTGGTAGGCCATGTCAGATTAGTATCCCTGAGGAGGTTGTTGTGGCTGCATACACCCACCTAAGATTTCTAGATATGGAAGACAAAATTTGTTAAAAGTTTTATCTACAAATGATATGCATATCCAGAGATTTTTATATAGATATCTAACAAAAATTCTCTAGCCATGTTTATGATTTTTGGCTATATACGCATATCATCATATTTCACTAGTTTACCTCCCATCCAAAAACCCTGCACTCCCAGATGTCTCCAAGCTTGTTAGTGGACATGGGGATCATGGTGTAATTTTACAAATTTACTAAAACAGGGAAAGCATTAATAAACATCCCATTCCAGTTTTTTCAGATAATAAATCTGCACCACCCCAATCCACCAAAACAAGTTCGGGAGCCCATGGAAAATCAGGAGGATTTGTCACTCAATCAAATTAAAAATGAAACTGAACCTACTGTGAAAAGTTGTCATTGGTGGTCTAATGAGTAGCAGTGCATGATTGAAAGGAAGAGCTCTATGGATAACTTACCATGAAATGAGCTCTCATGACGATTGGAAATCCTTAAGGGAAATTCCCTCCCTTTAAGAAAAAAATCCCTAGATTTAGGACATTTTTCTAAATGCAGAGATTTGTGTATTCTACCTACGAAAAAACATAGATGCATTCTGACTAAACTTGACCAACTAACCTAACTTAACTTTGTCAATACTGGGACACATTTTTATCATAATTTTGGGTATGGTTAGACAATTTCATTGACATTAGGAAGGCTCTATGGAAGTCAAAAGATTAATGGCTACAGTCTTCACTATTTTAATACCCAGCATGAGATTCTGATGCAGAATGAATATGGAAATATCTCATGGTACTGGAGGGGTTAATGCAGGGATATTCATGTTCTGTGCAAAACTTATTTATTAGTATTAACACCAAATGAGTAATTTGCAAGGGAAAGTGTAAAGAAGAAAAGTGCCTGAGAAAAATGTCCACATTCCAGCAATGCACTTCTTTTTCATACAGTGAGACTGACAGCTTTGTCCAGTAATACCTGAAATCATATTGTGCCACTATACACAAATTTTTATTATAAGTAAAAATAATTTAAAAGTCAAATTTTGCCACACACTAGTGTCATTACAGCAACACTCCACACATGCACTTTCACTTCACGGTATTATCTTGTTTCCTTGCTCAGGGAGCAGCGACAATTAACATGGTTGGCAGATTAATTAAAAACACACACACCAAAAATATCTACCAAGAAAAGAAAACTGTTCGTCTCCCAACTTGAGACAACCACGACAGTAAAAATTGGGCACTGTCCCCGAGAAACCGTCCCTCACGCTCGCCTCCATTCCTGGCTCCCCCTTCGCAGCTCCTCCACCAAGCTGATTTGACGTCACATAAAATGAGAAATATATGGTATGTCATTTTGTTTTTTTACGCAGGGGTTCCTTGAGACGTCATGTATTTTAAGGGTTACACAAGGGTAAAAAGGTTGAGAGACGCTGCCTTATTCATTACCATATTTCTCTCTCTCTCCTTCTCCTTATTCGTTTTCATATTTCTCTCTCTCTCTCTCCTTATTCGACTTTTCATATTCTCTCCTTATTCGGTTTTCATATTTTCTCTCTCTGACCAATAGCGTAGCTTCATATATATTTGACGTCAAATCAGCTGGGTGGAGGAGCTGCGAAGTGGGAGCCGGGAATCGAAGCGAGCACGCGGGACGGTTTCTCGGGGACAGTGCCAAAATATGTACCCATTTCTCTACGTGTATGGTACGCTCACCGACACTTCAACATACGTGCGTTTCGTGCCTGTTCCTGACGCAGGCCTGACACGAAGCTGTACATCCAATTCCTAGCAGCAGCCAAGGTAAGTAAGTAAATAGGTGCTTGCCTCACTCACGGCCCTGTAAAGTGGGCGGAACCCTCATCTAATCACCGCCTCTTCCTTCGCCCTACACACCCTCTGGTCTCCCATCCACACGCCCACGCCCTTCCCCACCGCCCACACGTCTGTACCCACGCCCACACCACCACCGGGTCGCTGTACTCACACTTCTCGGCGTTGTAATCCTCGGCTGTCAGTTTCTTCACCAGCAGGTCTGCCATGTTTGTTTACTATGACGTCACATTCGCGAGGACACGGCCAGGGAGGCTCCTCGACCCGTACTGCTTGTGGTGGATTCTATGTAAAATTCAAGTATATGAAATTATAAACTTAATAAAAACAAAAGAACACACCATTACGTTGTAGTATTATGATTTGCTACCTCCCCATTCCGTTCGTAAGGAGACGGTACGGTGAGACGCAAATCCGTATTGAGCGGAACGAGGTTCATTAAGTGATTTCCTGTCTATATAACAATAGAAAATGATAAGATTGATAATAAAGTGCATAATATTACCTTCATGTAGGTAGAGGTGTTATATTCGAAATTCACTAAGATATACCCAGCAAGTTAGCTTGATCCATTACAAAACTTTTTGTGTGAGAGAGAGAGAGAGAGAGAGAGAGAGAGAGAGAGAGAGAGACTAGTATACAAATATTTCTTAACCTGAAACGACAGAAAAAAGCAAACATTAGATACAGGGAGTGTGTAATCCTTCGTAGCTTTCCTGATGTTTCCTGACAGCGACGCGCGAGGCTGGCAGGAGAGAGGCCATGCATACAGTGTTTCCTGCCACTATAGGCGGAGATGTATAGGAAGGGTGTCCTGTGAGGGCTGTGAATGTTATTGGTGGTGGTGGTGGTGGTGTTGGTGTTGATGTTGTGCAGGTCATGTGTTGTGTGGGCCTGACAGGAACTCAGTAACACAGTCAAGCTGCACAGGTGGCGGTGTACCCTTTGATGCAACACTTCAGGATTTATAAAACGGTGGTTTAGATCCAGTTTTACTTTTTCTGGGTTTTGTTTGCGTATCTGCAAACAAAGGCCAGGAGAAACAAAGGTGTGGATCAAAACGTCAGCTTTGTAGTGAAGTATTAGAACAGAGGTGACGCTCTGTGTGACGGAGCTCTGGGATCCTGCGAGGCCTGCACGAAGCACACCACCTGAACAACAACAACAACAGCAGCAACAACAACAATAATATTCATTACTACTTGCAGCAGCAGTAGTAGTAGTAGGCTGCCCTCCCTGGTTTATCGGCGTGGCTGGCAGGGTGGCCTGCCATTGCAAAACAGAGTGGCGAGGCCTTACTGTTCTTCTTCAAGTCGCTTTACCTTCCCTCCTGCAGGGCAGAAGTAGAGCGTCCTGCAGTGGTGCACATCAGCACCTGCAGGACAGCGACCAGCACCACCTGCCTCCTGAAGACGGCCACCATGTTCGCCACGCAGCGCACCGTGACGAGGATCCGCACCTAACCTCCCCAGCAGCCCAGGCTTGCCTTGGCCACCTGAGCGAGACTGAGGGATCCGTTCCCCTTCTAAAGAAGGTGAACGAAGCACTGCGGCGCCTCCTGCTCCCTCAGCAGCACCCAGCCTGGGAAGGCACACTCCGCAGGACCACAGCCGTTGAGTCACGTGGCAGCCTCAGCCACGCGGGGACATGCAGACAGTATGTTCTGTTGTTTCGTTGTCACGTTACTCAGAAAAAAAAAAAATCCAGGCAACACGTCAGGCAGTGCCGCTTCAAAGACAACACCTCTGTCCAACAATTCAAAATAAGTTTGTTGATAAGAACAAGTTATAATTTTACTATAGTTTTACTATAGTTATAGTTTTACTAGTAGATTACTATTATCAAAATCATGAAAACTCTAAAAAAAAAAAAAAAAAGATTCAGTAACTTTCATAAGAACCTGTCAAAATTGCAAATTCCTCACTACCTGAAATGTCACCAAGATCATAAAAAAACACCTTAAAACCAGAACAGCTTCCTATATCTAAACCAATGGGAAACATCATTATAATCATGAAAAGACTAAAAAAAACCCAACCATTTCCGCTAGAACGTATTAAAAATGTAAAATCACTACTAAACTTGTCACTAGAATGATGAAAACACTTGAAAACACAATAAACTACCCTTATAATTTACTGAAAAGGTAAAATATGTTTAATTTGCTAACTACTAATCATAAAAATAATTGAAAATCCAAGACGTGAGGAAATATTTGTAAAATCACTTCTTTTATGGAGGGAAAAGGGGCAGAAATAAGCATGTGCCAGAGTCGTGCTCAAATAACTCCCAGGTCCAAATTTCTCCCAGGTGGCACCAAACTACTGTTCTTTGCTCATCTCTATTTGAATACTTTTATCAGGTCCCTCCTTAACCTGCGTCTCTCTAAGGAATACAAATTTAGCATCTTTAATCTCTCTTCGTAGAGAATATGCCTGATCTCCTATATCCTTTAAGTTAATCTCCTTTGAACTACCGGTAATGCTAATAGACCTATGATAGCATAATCTAGGTGCGGTCTGACCTGCGCCAAATATAACTTTAAATTACTTCTGGACTTCTGTTTTTAACAATCTTAAAAGTGAATCCTAGTACCCTATTTGACGTGAGTTTTACCCTTTACGCATTGTTTCCTTAGACCAAGACAGGAGCTAACTATAACGTCTATATCTTTCATATTCTGAACCTACCTGAACCTCGTTATTTATCCTGTACCTATTGTGTGAATTTCCTCTACCTAGACTTAGTGCTTTGTATTTGTTAATGTTAAGTTGAATGTGCCATCTGTCCGTCCATTCGTTCATACTACCCAAGTCTGCCTGCAAAGCGATGACACCAGAACACGACCTATTATATCTACCTACCTTCATGTCATCCGCAGATTTACAACATTACTACGAATTCCACTATCCAAATCTGAGAGAGGTGGCGTGAAGGAATGACTTAGATCAGTGGTGGTTTTATTGAATCATACAGAGTGCATAAAGGTACTACATACATCCACTCCCCGAATCCACGTCAGTTCATTTGCGTACAGCCTCTGACAGAACGGCGACTTCTTCACGCTGCCCGCACCTTCACATGGCCGTATTCTGAAACACTTCAGCCTGTGCCACACCTCTAGTCCATTACTTTCAAAGGTTCAAGTCGAAATGACACGGGTTTTTAAAGGTGTTTTCACGGTTCTAGTAACAGTTTCACAAGATTTCAACATTATTAACAGAAGAAACACTCTTGAGAACCCGGCTAATAATTTCTGTGGTCTTTGAAATTGTCGTGGTGAGAGGCAAAGTGTTCAAGAATATGGCCGTCTCCTACAACCAAGGAACTTTTCTTCTTCCTTTCCATGTTGGATAAAAAATACATTTAGAAATTTTGATACATACTTATACTCCATCGTAAAAAAAAAAATAATAATAATAATCAAATCAAATCAAATCAAATCAAATAAATAAATAAATAAGATAAATAAAAAAGTTAAACAAAATAGGTACATACTATGAAGGAAGACCATTTAATTGTTTTAGCATGCCATTGCTCTAGCAATTTCTTTACTTATCTATCAATTTTTTTTTCTTGTAACAAAAATCCCTTGTTGTAAAAAATAAATAATGTCAATACTAATAATAATAATAATAGTAATAATATTAATAGTGATGGTGATAGTAGTAGTAATAGTAGTAACAGCAGTAGTAATTATTTATCACTGTTATCATTATTATTATTTCTATTATCACTATTAATGAAATAAATAAATAAATAGCATTTCACTTCCCAATAAATTATAAATACAATTTCTCCGCAACAAAATTATCTGAGTAAATCAAAGTTTCCTTCACATGCCATGGCTGCAACTAACACTTCTCATCCTTCAGCCTCAAGAAAGCTTCACTCATACATTTCCTTTCCTAAAAAAACAATAACTTTCCTAATACATTTTGCCTGTAATAGATATAATGAGTTTCCGATTCCCTTTCAATACCCTTGACTAACATTTAATTTTATGCCATTCCATAACTCAAAAGTCACCGGACACTGCCATCACATTTCCGTCCCTAAAAAAATAAATTCCTAACATATTCTGTTCGTAATGGACTTCCCTTCGTTTTTCACTCATCAGACTAATTTTACCAATATTTCACACAATTCGAAATCATAAATCTCTGGAACATTGCCATAACATTTCACTCTCCTACAAACTCTCTCCAGCAAACATTTCAATTAAGTTTCCTTCCGTTTCTCCTCTCCCACTTCTCTTCCTTGCAGCAAAGATTCCTGATTTCCACCTTTGGGAACACTGCCACATTTTCATCAAGACCGAACAAAATTTCTCCGTCAGTTTGCTCGTTTCGCCTTCAGCAGTTCTTCACCTCTTCACAAAATTCAATGTTGAGAAAATCTGTGTCACGTTTCTTTCCTCAATAACACTTGACATTCTTTCTCCTTGTCGAACATAATAAGTTTTCTCCTACAATACTGTTTTTTATTACATCCTCAACAATGCTTCCAATACATTCCGGTCTGTCAAAATAGTACCAACACATTATTCTCATCTAACTTTCTTTAGTCACCTTCCATCCACTCCCTTCGCTCCTAAAAAAAAACACCTTTCTTTCTTTCTTGTATTCCATTAATTCTTCTCATCCATCCATGTGGTTCTCCAGAAAACAAAAGTTACTCCCCTAATTTCCTCTTTGTCCAACATGATAAGCAAATATTTCTTCCCTTTCTCCTTCCAGTACTCTACATTAATTTCCAGTTTGTATTCTCAGCAAAACTTCCACCCTATTGCAGTCAAAATATTACAAACACATTTTCATTCCTGACATACACTTTTCATTCCTTTCCATCCATTCTTTCTCTTCTTTGGCTTCTAAATAACTCTTCCTCTCTTTCTCCAACTCTCTACGGACTCCTCACAACCAGAATACACAAGTTACTCCTTAACGCAAAAGTTTTCTCTAAGGTACTCGTACTTCCATAATAAATTAACATAACGGAAAAAAAAAAAACAATCATACAACCTAGTAAATCAAATCAACTTAAATTACAGTATTTTTTATGGTGTAAGAAGTTTTCTACATATATAACTCGTGCTTTCAATAACTAATAAGGAATTAATCTTTGGGCTTCCTAGAGAGAGAGAGAGAGAGAGAGAGAGAGAGAGAGAGAGAGAGAGAGAGAGAGAGAGAGAGAATGACTGATGATGTGCCAGGCATGCAACACTAAAGTACGTAAAGGACAAGACGCAGAAACACACACACACACACACACACACACACACACACACACACACACACACACACACACACACACACACGGTTCCCACAACAGCGCCAAGAGGTAAAAAAAAAAAGCTAAACATAAAAGTCTCGTACATTTGCGTCACACTGTAGAATTAAGCATCACTACTTGCAAACCCTCGTCACGCTAACAACAAACACTCTCACCTGTCCCGCCCACCAGTTGTTCGCCAGCGTACCCTAAACAAAAGACAACACGGTACGGTGACGGTACGTATATAAGTTCAACCGGTACGAGAGAAAAGCCCTTAAGTTAGTACACGTATTGCATGTGTGTGTGTGTGTGTGTGTGTGTGTGTGTGTGTGTGTGTGTGTGTGTGTGTGTGTGTGTGTGTGTGTGTGTGTGTGTGTGTGTGTGTGTGTGTAGTGGGTAAGGACGGTGCGTGACGGCTTAATGAAGGTACAGGACGGTGTAATGGTACGGTAAAGCTATAAATGGTACATCACTATACACACGTGACGGTACAGGACGGTGTAATGCTAATAAAGGTACAGTAAAGCTATAGATGGTACGTATGTAACTCTATACAAACGGAACAGGACGGAACGGTGTGTTTGTAAGGTACGAGGCAACATGGACGGTCGGTAAACAGCATGCCTCGTGACGGTACAGAACGGTACAGGACGGTACGGTATAGGTAGATGAGGGTGCCAAACGGTACATACTAGCGGAGGTACTGACTCTCACCACCGTTGCATCTTAATAAAGTAACATTTGGTGGCTAGCTAACTGTCCCCCTACCCCCTCCCGTCCCGTCCCACTCCAGGGCGGATGGGAAGGTGGAGGGGTGTAGCGAGGAGGTAAACATAACAATACGAACTAGAAAAAGATGGGTAATGCTAAATGCTATTCCTGACTTGCATTCATGGAGACTACTGGTAATACTGCTTGTTATGGAGTAGTAGTAGTAGTAGTAGTAGTAGTAGTAGTAGTAGTAGTAGTAGTAGTAGTAGTAGTAGTAGTAGTAGTAGAAGAAAACTTTCAGCGTACTACGTGATATAAACTCAAGCTCAATACTGCCTGACGGTGTTGTAACA
>NC_059275.1:2927338-2929838 GCF_017591435.1 Portunus trituberculatus
CAGCCGCCGTGGTACAGTGGACCCATGCGTGCTTTGGGGATTATTTATTATTTACTCTTTACTTGAAACTCAAAATTTACTATATTAACTAGCATTCCATCACTATTCCCAATACTTAGTGACACTGATTTCCTTTTTATTTCTAACTATACTTATTTTAACACTATTTTATGAGTATCAACACTATAATACACAACCAGCATTTGTTCTATTTGAAAAAAAAAAAAAAAAAAAATCAGTATTCAGTATTGGTGTATGCATAAACATCAGTGACAAGTGTTTCTAAAGTCAGCCGTGTTCCTCGTGTTGCCGGGAACACTGCCACCTTTACTACTTACCAAAAGCGGTACTAATGAGGCTACGCGCATTGTTAGGAATGTCTTGACGGCTCTAGTGGCAGCTTAACAAGACTTCTACATCATTAACCCCCTTCAGTGCTGGGACACGTTTTCACCTTGAGATTTGTGTACGGTTAGACCATTTTATTGACATTAGGAAGGGTCTATGGAGGTCAGAAGATTAATGGCTACAGTCTACACTATGTCAATCCCCAACAAAAGTTTCTGCGGCTGTATAAAATCGCCAAATAGTAACCAGAATGAATATGGAAGCACGTCATGGAACCGAAAGGGTTAACAAGAGAGACATTCTGTGGCCTCTCAAAAATAGTGATGAGACAGCAAAGCGTTTCTGAACATAGGCCTAAAATACAAAAAAAAAAAAATGCAAGATTCACTCGTAACCACAACTACAGTCATCTCGGCGGCGGCAGCCATGGTGGTGGTGGTGATGGCGGAGGAGGGGGGTGGGAGGGGCGCTGGGGAGGAGGATTGAAAACAGTCCTTAGGGAAACTGTGAGCCTGAGCTGCTGAGTGTCGTGCGGTCATGCGGTTGAGTTGAGTGTCCAAGATTCAGTGTGGTCTGGCGTGTATTTCCTAGCAGTGATACAACTAGCGCGGCGCAGCTGAGGCCCCAAGAGGATGGCCACGAAAGTGTCCGAAATACAGTATCTCTCCTCTCTCTCTCTCTCTCTCTCTCTCTCTCTCTCTCTCTCTCTCTCTCTCTCTCTCTTTCTCTCTCTCAGGAATACTTTGCTGTTAAGATGCTCCGTTTTTTGTTTTTGTTTTTCTTCTTTTTTTCTGTTTTTTCTTGCATCAGACAATGACACTCAAATTATCTTTACTCTCTCTCTCTCTCTCTCTCTCTCTCTCTCTCTCTCTCTCTCTCTCTCTCTCCTTTTCCCTCTCTGTCTCCCTTTCTCTTTCCTTCTCGCTCTTCCCGTTGCAAGATATTGAAACAAAGACAACGTTCCTCCAGCAGCAGTGTTCCCTCCGTGGCACCGCGCACCTGTACCGACACATCCCGCCCACCAGGACGAGACATAACAGCAGGACACGCACTCTCTGCCTCGTGAAGCATTGTCCTCTTACGTACACAAGCCACACCCGGGAACATAGCCGTATCACATCATACACGTGTCTTGTTTGCGCAACACACCTACGCGGAAGTAACACACATGCACCCACTTATAAACAAACAAATAAACACAAGCACACAGAAAAATACATTACACGCAAGGAAACACATGCAAGCAAATAAAATACATGCACACGTATATACATAAACACGGAGACGCAATAACAAGCACATGACTCCAACACCTGCGTGACTTGTACTTAATTGGCTCACCTGTAGGCAGCGGCGGCGGCGGCGGCGGCTGCTGCAGTGCGGTGGTCCCTGACGAGCGGCAGGAGGGGCGGGAACACACTGTGACTGGTGGCCGGGGAGGAGGAGGAGGACGAGGAGGAGGATGGGGAAGCTGGAGCCGGGGATGGGGAGGAGGTGGAGGTGGATGGGGCTTGGGAGTGGAGGAGGGATGTTGGGAAGCGTGGGGCGTCGTGAGGCTTGGTGAGATGTGGGCGTGAGTAGGCAGGGAATGCGGCGTTCAGTTTCGTTGATAGCGATGCGTAGGGCGAGGCAGAGGAGCCACCGTTCAGACCTGCGGGAGGAGGGAGCACCGGGTTACCTGCCTGTGACGGAGCTTGATTGGCTACCTAGACCTGTGACGGAACACCTGATTCCTGGGGGAGGGAGGAGGGAGGGAGGGAGGGAGGGAGGAGCAAGGAAAGGAAGGAAAAAAGAGGGGAAGGGAGGGAAAGGAAAGAAAAGAGAAGGGAATTAGGGGAGGGGAAGGGAAGGGAAGGGAAGGGAAGGGAAGGGAAGGGAAAGGAAAGGAAAGGAAAGGAAAGGAAAGGAAGGGAAGGGAAGGGAAGGAAGGAGAAAGAGAAGAGAAAATATTAATATACTAACAAATAGCAAAAACAAAATAAAAAAAAAAAATAAAGAAAAAGAAAAATAAAAAATAAAGAAAAGAAAAAACAAAGATAGGAAAAGACAGACAAATCCATAAATAAATAAATAAATATATATATATATATATATATATATATATATATATATATATATATATATATATATATATATATATATATATATATAA
>NC_059275.1:2939838-2944838 GCF_017591435.1 Portunus trituberculatus
ACACACACACACACACACACACACACACACACACACACACACACACACACACACACACACACACACACACAAAAACACATAAATAAATAAATAAAAAAATAAATAAATAAAATAAATAAATAAATAAATAAAAAAATAAATAAATAAAATAAATAAATAAATAAATAAATAAAAAAAAAATAACATACATTGAAAAAAATTGAGCAGATCCGCAGACTTAACCCCCTCATCCCTCCCTCCCCCCCTTTCTCTCTCTCTCTCTCTCTCTCTCTCTCTCTCTCTCTCTCTCTCTCTCTCTCTCTCTCTCTCTCTCTCTCTCTCTCTGCAACACACCTGCCGGGTCACATCTGCGCTGAGAACACAATCGATGAAAACCCAATAAGGAAATGCTTTGAAATTGTGTGTTTGTGGTGCAGGTGAGCGGCAGGATTGCTGATCTGCCTGTCTGTCTGTCTGTCTATCTTATCTCTTTATTCTATCTATCATTCTAAGAGTAACGCTTTTTTTCACTCTTTTTGGTCGGTGGCTAACATCAAGAAGTAGGAATATTTTTTTTTTTTTTACGATCTCTCTCTCTCTCTCTCTCTCTCTCTCTCTCTCTCTCTCTCTCTCTCTCTCTCTCTCTTTCATTGGATACCAGCCCAAAAGCATTCACAAATCCGTCTAAGGCACCAAAAAAAAAAACAACAACGACAACAACACCTTAATAAACAAAATCTCTCGAAGAACAGTATTTGCTTAATTGTTCAGGTGTGGGGCGACAGGTGTGTGTGTGTGTGTGTGTGTGTGTGTGTGTGTGTGTGTGTGTGTGTGTGTGTGTGTGTGTGTGTGTGTGTGTGTGTGTGTGCTGGTGAGGAAGAGTGAGGATGACAGGTGATACAGCTAACAACGGGTACAGAGTGACGCAAAGACTCGGCACAGGTGACGTCTGGACAGGTAGTAGAGACGATCATGTTGCTATTTTTGGCGTGGTTTGCAATAAATGGCGTGGTTTTACTATTTTTCGTGTGGTTTTGTTATATTTTGCTGTGGTTTACCTATTTATTCAGTTTAGGTAAGGTGAGGCAAGGCAAGGCAAGGCAAGGCAAGGCAAGGCAAGGCAAGGTACGATACGGTAAGGTAAGGTAAGGTAAGATAAGGTTCCGTTAAGTTAAAATGAATGTCAGTTTGTAGGATATGAAATCTGGTAATGATTCTCTCTCTCTCTCTCTCTCTCTCTCTCTCTCTCTCTCTCTCTCATGTAAATTAAGTCTCATGGGCAAAAAGTCCCCAGGGAGCCTTTGTTAACAGCGCGCGGATGGCCTTCCTGCAGCACGTGGTCTGCAATTACCACAAAAACGCGCGGAGACAAACGTGACGCCAGAATCCAATAATGATAACACGTGGTGACTTCTCCTGTCATTCCCGCGGCGTGGCGAACCGTCCTACTTACCTTAACATAATATAAAACAATGCAACGTAATCTGACTTGACTAAGCTGAACGTAAACTACAAGTATGAAAAACTTTAAAAAACTTAAAACTTAGAAATAAAATACTGAAATTGGTTTTAACTTAACCTACAATAAGTAAACATAAACTGAACCAAGCAAACTTAATCTAACCTTATCTAACTTGAAATTAGGCTAACAATCTAACCAAATCTAACCTACCTTACTTAAACAATTGCCTTAACCTTGGTATATATATATATATATATAAAAAAAAAAAAAAAAGCTTACTTGACCAATCTAACCAAACTTACTAAACTTAACATAAACTTTAACTTAGCTAACCACACCTGCTCTAACCTAACTTGGCCTAATCATTAACCAAATCAAACTTAACTTACACCAACCTCACCCAACGTAATACAATCTCAAAGTTAATCCAATACCAACACAATGTAAGCCCGGCGTCATTCCCGCAGCGTGACGAAGCAGACAGTATAATTGTGAACACCTGAGGGCACAGAGCAGCGCACCACGAGACACACGTTACCAACATTCATAACGATTCAATACAAAGGCGAGAGTAGCGTTAGGGATTGCTGTGTTTCTTGTCACGTGCTTATTTGAGGCGTAAATGTACCAATGTAGGAACGTTGTGTAGTGGATGTGGCAGCGAAAAGTAAACAGAAGTGAATATGTCAGAATAAATGAGATACTTGCATTCTTTACTGTCATTTTTTTCAATATTTAACGTGTTTTGAAATCCTGTCCTATACTTATCTGCGACGAACGTTTGAGGGTGAATGTACCAGTAAGACGTGGCACCCAAAACAAGTAAACAGGAGGAGTCTATAGAGGTGGATATGCCAGACTAAATTAAATATATTTGGATCGTCACAGTTGTTTTCTTTTTCTATTTATTGTTTACGTGTTTTGATTTTTTTTTTTCCCATAGGGTGCTAGATACTTTATCGAAGGGATGAGGAACAAATTGTGGCTTTATGGGGCAAGACATGTTGGGAAGTGTTAGCTAAATATTCAGTCCCGCCGTTCCCTTACACGATAAAGTAGCGAGCTGGGATGGATTCGATAGCGGGTACATTCCAGATACGGTGTGAACTTTCCCTCAAGTCTGTGCATGCATCTTCGTATATCCTGTATTATTGTAAAGGAGAAAAAATAAATAAAATAAAAAATGCTCAGAAGACTCACTCCCGTCAACCAAATGAGTCTCACGTGTTCGCCTTATATTACTTTGTTTTTCTTTCTTTTTTTCTCTCTCTCTCTCTTTCCAAATTCACAGACATCTAGCGGAGGTCAAGTAGACATGACTCGTGTTGTGCAGCGCCCTCTCGTCAGGACTGTTGTCAAAGGCCACAGGGATGGTTGCTTAGGTTCTCATGCCATTTTTTCCCTCAATTTCTTTCTTCTTGATGCGACCTTAATCCCGCTGTATTGCAGGGTCAGCCGCTCGAGTTATCCTGCTCCATCTGTTTCTATCCATTGCATCATCTTGAACTCCCAGCTTGTTCATGTTACTCCTTGTTACGTCTCTCCTTCTTATTCTTTGTCTCCCAACACTCCTACTCACTCCTAACCTCCGCCATCATTGCATTCTTTCTGTGTCTATCCTTTGTATCTTCTTGAACTCCCTGTTTGTTCATGTCACTCCTTGTTACGTCTCTCTATCTTATTCTTTGTCTCCCAACACTCCTTCTCCTCCCCCTTTTGTTTTGCCTCACTACTGATACAGAATCCTTGGCAGACTATATATTAATGAAGCCGTGACAACACTATTTCAAAACCCCACTAACTTCCACCACCGCCTCTATGCATTTATTTGTCCTACTTAAAAAGAATAAATAAAGAAAACAGAGAGAGAGAAAAAAAAAATTCAATACGTCCCTTCATCAAGTAAAAAAAAAATAAATAAATAAATAATAATAATAATAATAATAATAATAATAATAATAATAATGATAATATATATATAAATAAAATAAATGAATAATAAACATGAATATATAAAATACAAGTAAACAAATGAAAAAAAATATGTAACGTCTATAAGATTTCTTGAATGTAAAAATAGGAAAAAGAAAAAAAAGAATAACGTTTTGTAAATCCTACATGAAAATTTCCACTTCTGAGAATGAATATAACACACACAGAGAGAGAGAGAGAGAGAGAGAGAGAGAGAGAGAGAGAGAGAGAGAGAGAGAGAGAGAGAGAGAGAGAGAGAGAGAGAGAGAGAGAGAGAGAGAGAGAGAGAGAGAGAGAGAGAGAGAGAGAGAGAGAGAGAGAGAGAGAGAGAGAGAGAGAGAGAGAGACTAGTGAATAAAAGGAAGAATAACAAACTTGACTTTTCTTCACCATTTATGATTTTCCCTCCTTTTCCCCCCGGCCGAGGCGAGGAGACGCGTTCCACTGTGCATTCTGTGGCGGGACCAAACCACTACTTATGTGTTTATTTCCCTCTAAACCTTGGCCATTTTGTTTGCTTTATGGAAAGTGGTCGAGTTTTCCGGAAGAGGAAGCACACACACACACACACACACACACACACACACACACACACACACACACACACACACACACACACACACACACACACACACACACGTATATCAAAAGCAATTCACACCTGTGCTTCCTTTACCTCTCTCTCTCTCTCTCTCTCTCTCTCTCTCTCTCTCTCTCTCTCTCTCTCTGTGTGTGTGTGTGTGTGTGTGTGTGTGTGTGTGTGTGTGTGTGTGTGTGTGTGTGTGTGTGTGTGTGTGTGTGTGTGTGTGTACTCCTCCTCCTCCTCCTCCTCCTCCTCCTCCTCCTCCTCCTCCTCCTCCTCCTCCTCCTCCTCCTCCTCCTCCTCTTCTTCTTGTTCTTCTTCTTCCTTCTCCTCCTCCTCCTCCATCTCCTCTCCACTATTACAACATAAAACTTCTTCCTCACTGCTTTCCTTTCCTCTTCCTCTTCCACTCCTCCTCCTCCTCCTCCTCACCACCTCTTCTTCTCCAACTCTTCCTTCTCCCCCTCTCTCTCCTCTTCCTCAACAAAACCTCTTCATCACCTTCATTACTAACTATTACCAGCACATCCAATTCCACCACCACCACCACCACCACCCCACCTGCTCGCCCTCACAACAGGTGATATTAAATGGCCGCCCACAACAGGTGTTCCTTCGCTCATTGCCGCCGCCTCCTCTCATAATGTAGTCCAGATAACGTCCACAGAAGCCTCACTCTTGGTCACTCCCTCTCTTTAAATCTCTGAAGGTGGTGGTGGTGGTGGTGGTGGTGGTGGTGGTGGTGGTGGTGGTGGTGGTGGTGGTGGTGGTGGTGATGTTGTGGGATTTCCGCTCACTTTAGTTTTGTTGGTGTTTGCGTTTAGGTAAATCTGTTTGCAGTTCTTGTTTGGTTGGCAGCCACTTCAGTTTGGTTATTATTATTATTTATTCGTTTTTTTTTTTTTTTTTTTTTTAGTTCATTTTTTTTTTTCGTCTTTTATCTATCCATTTTTGTTGTTTATTCTATTCATCGTTTTGTTTGGTTTGTTTAGTTGTCTATGTTTT
>NC_059275.1:2949838-2957338 GCF_017591435.1 Portunus trituberculatus
TTCCTCAGTGACTTATCCTTCATAGTTCTACCTCATGCCCTTCGCTTTGCCCCACTCTGTCTTACCCTCGATCTTCTTCCTTCTATTTCCTTTTTCACAGGTTTCTTCATAGTTCTCCCACATGTCCCTCGCTTTGCCCCATTCTGTCTTACCCTCGATCTTCTTCCTTCTATTTCCTTTTTAACAGGTTTCTTCAAAGTTCTCCCGCATCCCCTCCCTCTGTCCCACTGTTTTCCTCCTCGATTTTCTTCCCCCCATTAGTTTCCTCTGTAAGTTCCTGTAATCGGCTCCTAATCATCACTTCTTACGAGACCAATCCATCTTATTTTATTTTTCATCTTGTTCTCGCTTCCGTTATGCATTCTACTCAAGAGAAAAAAATAAAAGACCAAATGGTTTCCCCGTATGTGCGTCAAAGAAAGCCTTTTTACGTGGAAGTTGGATTCTGGTTTGTGGCAAAAGAAGAAGAAGAAGAAGAAGAAGAAGAAGAAGAAGAAGAAGAAGAAGAAGAAGAAGAAGAAGAAGAAGAAGAAGAACAAGAAGAACAAGAACAAGAACAAGAAGAAGAAGAAGAAGAAGAAGAAGAAGAAGAAGAAGAAGAAGAAGAAGAAAGAAGAAGAAGAAGCCCAATGAAGGTGCTAATCTTTGAAGAGTACTATCAGAGAAAGATGTCTGAATATGGAAAAATGTCTTGAAACCTCCACAAGAAGTCCACGATAGGAGGAAATACAGATGCAGGCAAGGAGTTCCATAAGTTGATCTTGATGCAGGTGGCGAGCTTCACGTGAAAGGAGGCACAGAACACATGACGTTATTCTTAAACACTTTTGCGCCACACTTCCACTACTTCCAAAAGACTCGCAGTTGAAATTGTAAGGGGGTTGTTAAGTTACAATTTTACGATTCTAGTGACAGACCAACAAGATTTCTACACTAGCAATATGAGAAATAGTCTTGTGAACCTGGCCAATAATCTCTGTGGCCTTTGTAAATAGTCGTGGTGAAATAGGGAAAAATTTCAGTATATATTTAAATGAGAGACAATCCACTGTGGCCACGAGGGGAGAGAATAAAAAGAAAAAAAGTAAAGATTATCCTATTTTTTTCCCCCATTTACAAAAGCACCAATTAATTTTCCAGTACGGTTTGTTTCCACTGGGTCATGTACACGTACGAGTTTTGTTATATTTCCACGGAAGAAAATTTACTTCCTTATTTTTCTCTTAGTGAAGACTGGCCAAGGAAGAAAAGAATGGGTGGAAAGATGTTCGCCTTTAACACTGTCCCCAAGAAGACAAGAAAATCAAGAGAAAGGCCAATTTAGTTTCTGAAAGTGGAGGAGGAGGAGGAGGAGGAGGAGGAGGAGGAGGAGGAGGAGGAGGAGGAGGAGGAGGAGGAGGAGGAGGAGGAGGAGGAATAAAGAATCAACACATAAATAAAGATACAGAATGAAATAAGAAGACAATCAGTAATAACCATCCCCTCTAAAAAAGAAAAAGAAAAAAGAAAAGGAAAAAAAAAAACTAAAAATATAAGAAAAAAATGGGAAAAAAGTAGAAACAAAAGTTGAAAGGCACTTCTTTTTACCCACCCGAAAAAATAAAACACAAAAAAACCTACTTCTTCCTTCTTCCCTATCTTCACATGTCTTCAATCAAATCTTCACCAGCAACACCGCAAATAAATACGATTCTTTCTTTCTTGTATCAATCTACTCCCCCTTTTCTCAGTTTGTGTTGACTCACACCAATACACCAGAAAATTACGACTCTCTCTCTCTCTCTTACTGTCTTCCAACTCCTGCTGCATGCATCAATCAATCTGTTCTGAGTGTGCACAGAGATTCACAGCAACACAGCAGCGGCACAAGAGTCACCACAGCACACTACGTTATGAATGATTACTCAACTATACTTGTCCTTTCGCACACACACACACACACACACACACACACACACACACACACACACACACATACGACAATCACTTTACAAACACAACATTGCCTTGACAAACCTTCACATAGCATTCCTTTTTACAAATATACAGCACTATCTACACACACACACACACACACACACACACACACACACACACACACACACACACACCATTACTTTCACGAGCACATTACCTTTACAAACACACACATCAAGAAAACAGCCAAACACGCACCATCTCCTTTCCAACATCCAAACACACACAACACGACACTTACAACACACCACATCACCACCACCACATCCACACACACAACATTAGTACGTCGCCACAACACAGAGAAGAGAGCTAAACAGTAAGGAGAGAGAGAGAGAGAGAGAGAAATAAAGAGAGATGAGATAGATAACATAACAGCATTTTGAGTAATCATATCAACTTAAAAACACGATACATACATAACGCACTCAGTATAGTATAAATCAAGTGCATACTTTTGCTTCACACACACACACACACACACACACACACACACACACACTTACCGCTCACGATGCTCTCTCCTTACGCTGCGCCAGATTTCGAAAGAGACGAGACCGAGATTGAGACGAGACGAGACGAGACGAGACCACACAAACCAAGACAGACAGAAGGACGGACGGACGGACTTAGCTGCGTGTGATGCTCGGACAAAAAATTCAGAGATGGACTTAAACAGAAAAACAATCTTCCAATCTGATTTCTCTCTCTTTCTGTCAGTTTTTCTCTTGTGTTTCAGCGCGTGGAGAGTTCAATAGATTCACTAGCGGTTCAGTAAGAGTGTTCCAGCAGCAGGAGTCACCACCGCGGCAGCCTGCGCAGAGCCGCCACACACGGTACAGAGCACATTTCATTTGACGAAAATTCCCTTCTAATAACGTTACGCTTCTACCTACCGCATTACCGCCGCCACGTTACCACCTCGCTTCACACAAACCCACGCGCAAAAACAAACTTCTCCCTTCAAAACAACGACTTTTTAACAACCTCCAAGCAACAGTAGCCTCTAACAAGCAATCCGTGTGCAGGTTAAGCCAGTCAGCACCTCAAATAAGCACGGAATTCAATATTAAGCTTAGAAATCAGCACCAGGCATCGTTCACTCCCCGCCTCCTATTGGGTGGAGCTTGGTGACGTGACGGGGGAGGCGGGCGGGGATTGGCTGGCGGGGCGGAAGAGTAAGGTACGCGTGGTTAATGAAGTAAGTTGGTTGGAAAGTTGTCACGAGCGCTGAGTGTTGCTCCATTTGGTGATTTCCACATTCCTGCTTCCACGGGCGGCGGCGGAGAGGGAGGGGAAGAGGCACGCGAGAACTGGCTACCGACTGAGAGAGAGAGAGAGAGAGAGAGAGAGAGAGAGAGACGCATCCAACTTTTTGCAAGATAGTGGATAATTATTTTAAGTTAGTTAATTTGTTAGATAGGCAGATATAATATAATTAGAGTGTTACATTAAGTTAGTAGTAGTAGTAGTAGTAGTTATAACAGCAACAGCCAATCACCATCACCACAACCACCATCACCATTATCACTGTAAACACAAAGAAAACGTAATACTGTCGAGACCAAACCAGCTACACACACACACACACACACACACACACAGAGTCACGGTTCATAATCACCACCATCACCACCGCCATCAATAAATCGCCCTCCTTAAAAGCACCAAGTCCATTTTGCTCCGTTCTTTTACCTTTTTGAGAGAGAGAGAGAGAGAGAGAGAGAGAGAGAGAGAGAGAGAGAGAGAGAGAGAGAGAGAATCAGTTCATAGCCTTCATTTTCGTTCTCCGGGAAAATAAAGAATGATATAATAGCGAATCAGTGAACCAAGTGATGAAGATGAATAAAAGATGCATAGAAGTAACGGTGAATTAAGAAGGAGGAGGAGGAGGAGGAGGAGGAGGAGGAGGAGGAGGAGGAGGAGGAGGAGGAGGAGGAGGAGGAGGAAAGGAAGGTACAAAGATGGAGGTAGTAATGGTTGTGAAGGAGGCAGAGAAGGTGATGGAGGAGCTGAAGAGGAAGAGGATGAGGAAGAGGTGGAAGAGAGGAGGAGGAGTGAAAGAAGAAAAAATAAAACAAGAAATTGGAAAGATACGAAAGAAAAGGAAGAGAAAAAGAAGGAAGACAATGAAAGAAAGATCACGGGAAGATGAAAATACGATAAAGAAAAGAAAAAAACATGAATGGATATAAAGACGAAAATTAAAGAAAGGAAAAAGGAAGAACAAAACAACAGGCACGCTACACTGCACTCATACACACTCGCAAAGACAAGGGATAGAAAGGACGAAGGCATCCTCCCCACCCACTGCTCCCTACCAACTGAAACTGGCAGGAAATGAATAAAAAGAATGATACAAGAAACTAAAAAAAAAAAAACGAAAAGAATGTAACAGAACTCAGGCAAAGATTTTTTATAGCAAAGATACAAAAAAAAAAAAAAAAAAACAGGAATCTTGGACTTCTAATGGCTGGTAAACTGGAATGGGAGAGAGGAGACGAAGGAAGGAAGGAAGGAAGGAAGGAAGGAAGGAAGGAGGGAGGGAGGGAGGGAGGGAGGGAGGGAGGGAAGAAAGAAGAGGGAGGGAGGGATGGAGGGAGCGAGGATGGGAAGGAAAGAGAAAGGAATACGGAGGTAAAAAGGAGGAGGAGGAGGAGGAGGAGGAGGAGGAGGAGGAGGAGGAGGAGGAGGAGGAGGAGGAGGAGGAGGAGGAATAGCAAACGAGATCAACATAAACACAAGATAAGAGAAAACAAAAAACAAAGAAACAAGACGATAAAGATCAAACTGATAACAAACGAGGAGAGAAATTACAAATAAATAAAAAAAAAGAAAATATAGAAAAGGAAAAACATGAAAAAAGAAACGGGAAAGAGAAAAAAAAGAAAAACTTGCATAATTAATAGTAAAAAAATTAACACGAATAAAAAAAAAAAAAAAAAAAAAAAATACAAAAGGAAATAAAAGTAAAAACAAACAAGGGAATAAAGACGAGAATTAAGGCAAGCGAAGAGGAAGCAAGAAACGACACAGAATAACAGACAAAAATAAATGAACGTGGAGAAGCGAGAAATACGAGACAATGATCATGATACGAAGTGTGTGTGTGTGTGTGTGTGTGTGTGTGTGTGTGTGTGTGTGTGTGTGTGTGTGTGTGTAGGAAGCATTTGTGGAGGAGTATTGAAGGTACTGGGGAGTGGAAGGTGATGAAGAATGCGTGGGGAGTGAGTGAAGGAGTAGGAGTAGGAGTAGGAGGAGGAGTTAGGAGTTAGTGAGAGAGTGGACAGAGAGTGGATAGAAGAGATAACGGGGTGAGGAGTGAGTGAACGAGTGAATAGGAGTGGATTAACGAGTGCTGAGTGGATAGGAGAGTGAAAGAAAGTTAAGGAGTGAATAGGAGTGGATAGAAGAGCAAAGGAGAGTGATGAATAAGTGAAGGAGAGAAAAGGAGAGAGAAGGAGAGTGAAGGAATGAATAGGAGTAAATAGGAGAGGAAAAGAAAGTGATGAATAAGTGAAGGGATGAATAGGAAAGAATAGAATAGAGAAGGAGAATGAAGGAGTTTGTGGAGTAGGTAAAGGAGTAGATACGAGGGAATAGGGAGCAGGTGGAGTGAATGGCCAATCAGTAAAGGTAACCAGCAGGTAGCGAGTCTCCTACCTGCCGCAGTACCTAATCAGTCCACCTGTCGGAGTGTTGAGGCGGAAGTGATTCGCCGCCAGCAGGTAAGGTAAGCGGATTTAGCGCTCACACACACACACACACACACACACACACACACACACACGGCCCGGTAGCTCAGTGGTTAGAGCGCTGACTTCACAAGCCAGAGGACCGGGGTTCGATTCCCCGGCCGGGTGGAGATATTTGGGTGTGTCTCCTTTGACGTGTAGCCCCTGTTCACCTAGCAGTGAGTAGGTACGGGATGTAAATCGAGGAGTTGTGACCTTGTTGTCCCGGTGTGTGGTGTGTGCCTGGTCTCAGGCCTATCCAAAGATCGGAAATAATGAGCTCTGAGCTCGTTCCGTAGGGTAACGTCTGGCTGTCTCGTCAGAGACTGCAGCAGATCAAACAGTGAAACACACACACACACACACACACACACACACACACACACACACACACACACACAGTTATAAGCTTGTCTATCTATTCCAATCAATGGCTATGTAAGTAAAGAAGGAAATAACGAGGGAATTAATGATAAAGGGAGTGAAGGAAGGAAGGAAGGAAGGAAGGAAGGAAGGAAGGAAGGAAGGAAGGTAGGATTGAAGGAAAGAGGAAAGAAAGGTAGGATTAAAGGAAGAAAGGACTAAAAAAAAAAAAAGCAAGGAAGGAAAGGAAACATTAAAAGGGAAGGAAAGATTAAAAGAAGTAAGAAAAGGAGGATAAGAGAAAAGAAACATTAAACGAAGAAAGGAGAGAACTAAATAGTAAACTCTTAAGTGGCTCGAGGCTCTCCGTCCGAATGGTGTCCCAGGGAAGGCGTGGTTGTCGGATCTTGAGGCAAACCGTGAGCTGTCCTTGTAATAAGAGCGCTGATCAACAGAAAACAAGTATTATTCACATCAAATCAATAAGTTACAATATATTTAGCCAGGAGCCATTTTAGAGTAGACAGACTATAACAAGCTCAATAATCATCTAACTATACCTAATTAATTACCGAATTCACCAACTTACTACCTACATCACTAATTAACTAACCATACAACTAGCAAGCTAACAAAGCATCACGCAAATAAAAGGACAGCTTCGTGACAGCCATACAAATAGACACTCACAGACAAACAGAGTTCATAACAGCCACAGCCACAGACATATGGACAGACAAGCGGGTAAGACAACCTCGTAACTATAGATAGATGGACAAATTGACACACAAATTAACAGACAGACACATACTTGTTGAAAGCAACACAGACAGACAGAGACTTTTGACAGCCACGCAGACAAACAGGCAAACTTCTTGACGACCACACAGACAGACAGACAGACAGACTTTTTGACAGCCACGTAGACAGAGAAACAGACTTTTGACAGCCACACAGATTGACAGACAGACAGACTTTTTGACAACCACACAGACAAACAAACTTTTATGGCAACCACACAGACAGACAGACAGACACAAAGGCAAGCAGGTATAAACATTAAACATAGCCTCGTCACTATAGATACACACAAACAGAAACAAACACACATATAAACAGACAGAAATAAAGAGACAGACAGATGCAAACAGAGATACATACATAATACACCCTCAACAGCCACACAAACAGACAGAGATCCTCTGAAACAGGAAATATTGTTGGGGAATAAAAAAGAAAAATTAGGGAAAAAAGTATCATGAGAAAATTAAGTGTAGTGATTTCATTTAAGAAGAAAAGTAACAGTGAGTAAGTGAGGTGAGGTGAGGTGAGAACAGTGAGTAAGTGAGGTGAGGTGAGGTGAGGTGAGGTTCGAAATAGAGACAAAGGGGTTCAATATTTTGGTTACTCTTTTTCCTCATACTTT
>NC_059275.1:2962183-2986404 GCF_017591435.1 Portunus trituberculatus
GCAAGAGGATTAAAGGTAAAGAAAAGATTAAGAATGTTGGGCGCATCTCCAAGACGGTCAGGAATACGAGTAGGATGTTGTACCAGTTGCTCTAGGTCATGGAGGATAGCAAAGTTGAAGGCTAGTTTACCAGGATGGTCAGTGAAGCGAGAGGAAAGCCAAAGCTGGAGGTGAACATTGAAATCTTCAAGGACGGAGATCTTTGCGAAAGGGTAGAGGGACAGAATGTGCTCCACTTTGGAAGTTAAATAGTAAAAAAATTTACTATAGTCAGAGGAGTTAGGAGCTTACGCGTATAGGCGTTCGATGATGTAGCTGCCACTCTCCAATGACTGCTTCCCTCTCTGCAGGGTGTTGTTGGAGGTGAAGATTGAATACTTGTGATGATTTAATTTGATCGCAATCGTCATCGTCACCAGAGGAAGACTTCTTGTTGAGTAGCTATTTGCTTACATTCACTTCCCACCAACCACCCGATAAGTGTGAACGTGTTCCGATGACGCAGCAGTCCTTCCTCAAATTTTTCCAAGGCTTCCTGGTGTCTTGTGGCCAGCCTCGGCAGACTCAGGCAGGTCAGGGCGTCCTCGTAGGACCTGTAGGCAGGCCCAAGGATGACCCTGAACGCCCTCCTCTGAACCCTCTCCAGCTGTTGTCGTTGTGTGAGGTTCAGGGAGGAGGACCACGCTGGGGCGGCGTACATGAGCTTAGGGAGTATAAAGGTGAGGTACACTCCCCTCAGCTCATCTGCCGGTGCTCCCAGGGACCTGAGTCGGCGCAGTAAATAGATTTTATATGAGGCTGACCTGATGATGTTGGAAACATGCTGCTTCCATGATAACTGATCATCCACCAAGACACCTAGAAGCTTGGTGCTGCGGACCACCTGGAGGAGTGAGGGCCCACAGAAAGCTGGGGAGGGGGGACTGCTGCTGTGGAGGTACAAATGTGCATCACCACGGTCTTGGTGTGGTTGATGGTCATTTTGTTGTCCTCCGTCCACGTCTGTAGTTGGTTTAGAGTGGACTGCAGTGCTGAGAAGTCTGGGTTGGTGTTGTTGACGGGTACGCCCACGGTGCAGTCGTCCACATACTTCCAGCGGTGGGGGGTGTGGACGAGAGCATCGTTGATAAGGATGAGGAAACACAGTGGACCCATCTTGGTCCCCTGAGGGACCCCGCATGTGAGCTGTTGGAAAGAGGAGACAGAGCCCTGATAACGAACGGCCTGACGCCTTCCCGTGAGGAAGTCTGCCAGCCACGCTATCAGGTAGGGAGAGAGACCCAGAGTGATGGCTTTATTTATCACAACAGTGTGATCAACAAGATCAAAGGCCTTTCTGAAGTCCACAAAAGCAATAGCTAGAGAAGTGTTGCGTTTGTCCAGGTGGCTGTGGACGAATTCCAGGAAGCTGACAAGGTAGTGAGATGTGGAGGTGGATTTAATATTGCCAAATTGTTGTGTGTCAATAGAGTTACAAATTTTGTTATAGGCCCAGTCGAACACAAAATCTTCACAGATAAGGCTGGGTATAGGGGTGATGGCGACTGGTCTTAGATCATTCAGTGACTGTGGATTAGAAATTTTGGGGAGGGGTGACGTAAGATGTCTTCCAGTCATCGGGGCAGGAATGTTGAGAAAGGGAGGCATTGATGATAGAGCAAAGGGTGTGGCAAGTTCTGGGGCAAATTCTCTGTAAATTTTGATGGGGAGGTCAGTGGGAGTGGTGGATCTGTTTAGTTTAAATTTAAGAAGCTTCCTGTAAACATCAACCTCCTGGACAGGGGATGGAGGGGAGGAGGCAGGGAGGTAGGCTGGGAGAGTAGTGGAGTGAAGGGGAGGGAGTGTCTGACAGATCGCAGCGAAGTGACCGTTAATCTCTTCGGCCGCGCTGTCAGGTGAAAGGTGTGAAACACAGGGAAGAGAAGAGGCTTGCTTTTGTAAACCACACAAAGACTTAATCTTGTCGTACCACTGTCTGTTGTTAGTAAGCTTGAGATGGTGAATTTTGTCTGGGTAGTAGCTTGCCTTTGCTTTTTTAATTTCCCTGATAACTCTGTTCCTTAAACTCCTGTACTGGTCAGGGCTAGAGTGGAAAGCCCTGTCACGCTGACGAAGGAGTCGTTTGATGCAGGGCGTCATCCAAGGGGCATCAGATGGGTCCACTGTGATGTCCTTGGTGGGAAAGTAGTGTGTGTGTGTGTGTGTGTGTGTGTGTGTGTGTGTGTGTGTGTGTGTGTGTGTGTGTGTGTGTGTGTGTGTGTGTGTGCTTAGGAAAGAACGTGGTTTGACATTAACTAAGTAAGCCAAGATGGATGAGTTTCGTGCAAGCCTCGACGGTCAGTGCTACGAAAGAGAGGAACGCGTTTCTGACGACAATTGATCGGCTGACTGACCACATCTGTCTTCCTGAAACTCTATCAGGGAGTGTCTTTGGTGGCTCCAACCCAGAGTTCCAGCAAGAAAAACTTCCTGCATCCTCTGCAGAGCCCACCTATACTCTGAATGGTGCGATTCTGAGGACGAGTGATATGATTTCAGGATTCCTCATTCAAAATTTACAATGTGCTAAAGCATTAATGAAGACTGATCTGATCCGGGCCTATGCCAATGACCACCGAGGAAGAGAGCGATCACCACATCTTGACTGGGTTTGTAAGAATACCATTTGAATTATGTTATGCTCTACAATCGCTCTATGTAAGGGGGATTAGATATCGTCCTTATCTTATCCCAATGTAGGCTAACTCTATTGACTTTCAAAACCTGTACACCACTTGCACCATTCTGCTCATCAAAACATTATGGTGTCCAGATCCACTCAACAAACACATTTCCAGAGAAGAGGCAGTTGATATATTGACAATACATGGAGGATCATAGCTGGCGGCATTCTGTAAGAACTTCACTTTATGAGTTACTGTCCCTCACCTATAAAGCAGGAGGGAAATTACACGAATCTCAGGCATCGTCAACTATTATTATTATTTCAAACCACAAGCTTCTAGTACTCTTCGCTCTGTTGGATAGGATTGAATCACAAGCTTTTCGTCTCATCAACTCCCCTCCTCTGACTGACTGTCTTCATTCTCTTTTTCACCGCCGGAATGTTGCATCTCTTGCTATCTTTTATCACTATTTTCATGCTAACTGCTCTATTCATTTTGGTAACTGCATGCCTTCCGTAACCAACACTTATCCTACATTGCAGGATTCATGTCTTACATAAAACACACAAGCTGTTTTGATATCTACCTGGCAGGAGCTCTTTTTCAGAAAGGTGCTTTTGTCCCTCCTCAGAACCCTGGATCACAAGTGTAGATGGCTCAACACAAAAAATAAATGTACATCTGATCAACCACGAGGATAAAGAGGCAAACACATCAGATAGTAGTACTGTACTGTAGCAGTAGTAGTAGTAGTAGTAGTAGTAGTAGTAGTAGTAGTAGTAGTAGTAGTAGTAGTAGTAGTAGTAGTAGTAGTAGTAGTAGTAGTAGTAGTAGTAGTAGTATGGTAGTAGTAGTAGTAGTAGTAGTAGTAGTAGTAGTAGTAGTAGTAGTAGTGGCAGTAGTACATCACAGTGATGAGGGTACAGGAGACAAGCACATCAGCGGAGGGTAACTTTATTCAGGCGAGTGGGTGAGGTTGCGAGGGTGGGGGCGGGTGACGGGCGTCTGGGGCGACACCTGCGCGCGAGAAAAACCAGCGTGAGCAGAACCGGCCTATCCTGCGGCAGGTGTCGTCGCCTCTCCCTCAGCCGCCTCGGGTAAGCGTTTCGTTGTTGTCAAGAGACAGGCCCCTGTCGCCGAGAGGAGAGGGCGGCTGCTGGGTGTCGCCGAAAGGTGCGCCTCTAGTGGTAGTAGCGGCGAGGGTAACCGTAGTAGTAGCGGTGGCCGTAGCCGTGGTAGTAGGTGCGGCTGGGCTCAGCAGGCATCAGCGCTGGGCTCTGGGTCAGCAGAACGCTTGTGGTGATAGTGGGGTGGCCATAGTGTTGGCGGTAACTGTAGTAGTGGCTGGGGTAGCCGTAGTTGTGGCCGGAATAGTGGGTGCGGCTGGGCTCAGCAGAGGCGTCAGCGATGGGCTCTGGGTCAGCAGAACGCTTGTGGTGGCGGTGGGGGTGGCCGTAGTAGTGAGGGTAGCGATAGTAGCCGTAGTGGCTGTAGGAGTGCCTGGACGCGTCAGCATCGGCCGCAGCCTCGGGTTCAGCAGACCACTTGTGGTGGTGGTGGTAGCGGTAGCCATAGTGGCCGTAAGAGTAGCCGTAGTAGCGGTAGGGGTAGTAGTGATGGGAGGCTTCAGGGTCAGCCTCAGCGAGGGCCTCGGGCTCAGGGTCGGCGTGCACCAGCGCCGCCACTGCCAGGAGGCCCACAGCTGCACACACCTGCACAGGAGACACTGTCATTCCTCGTTCCCGCCACACAGCACACTGCACACTGCGAGGCCCCCGCAAAGGTTACCTGTCATTTGGCAGCGAGCTTGTTACTCAACACAATGTACAACATAAGTTTGCGTCTGCAGGGAAGAGAACGGTGGTGTGTGCTGAGTGCTGACGCTCAATCAAATGTGATCAGAGTGTAAGAGAGAGTGAGGGAGTAGAATGGCCTAAAAGTGAATAAAATGAGTCACTTGAAGAGTAGGTGGTCAGCAAAGACTGGATTAGGTATGAGTGAGTGAGGAAGGCAGCGCCGTGTGAGTGGCAGCCAGTACTCACGTAGAACTTCATGGTGGGTGGTGGTGTTTGCTCACTGCCTTCAGCCCCAGCCCTTCTATTAGAAAGAAAAGTTTTCTTCTTCTTATTATTATTATTGTCAATTAATTTTTTTCATATTTGTACTGTACTTTCAAGCTCCCAGATTGATAATGAAATCTGTTTATAATTGTATGGTTGATCCGACGGTATAAAAATATAACTAACAACTTCAAGAAGTTCTTATTACAACTTAGGATTCAACGGTGATTGTAGATATATATATATATATATATATATATATATATATATATATATATATATATATATATATATATATATATATATATATATATATATATATATATATTGGATCGATAGGACAAGATACATACACAGGTTGTGATAGGAGGAGCTCGACGATGACGAGTAACAGCATAAACAGAAGGATTGCAGGTTAGGAAAACATCAAGTACATTTGGGGGTATGTACAAGGCGGTCAGAACTCGGTAATAATGAACCAATAGTCTGCTTCGCCACAACTGCTCCGCTGTGTTCAGCAGAGTGATCTGAATAAATTGAAAATAAATGTTCTCACTCCACATGTCCCAAGGATATTGCTCTGTTTTTCGATTTTACCAAGGTCGCAGTGTAGCGTGTCCAGGCACCCTGGGAGGCACAGCGGGGCGTCCAGACATCGCAGGAGGCGCAGCGGGCCGTCCAGATATCGCAGGAGGCACAGCGGGCCGTCCAATTACGAACATGTAATGAAATTGTTCGTTGCGATGACGACGATGAAGCGAAGGCCGAGGCATTAGTGAAGGCTGGGCTGCAGGTATATAATGCAATGAATGAACAGGACTGGTAGACACTGGGGCTGAAGGCAGTGAGCAAACAACACCACCAATCATGAAGTTCTACGTGAGTACTGGCTGCCACTCACACAACTCTGCCTTCATCACCCACTCATTCACTCACTCTTGTACTCAGTTGCATGTAATGAGGTCTCTCGAGTAACTCCTTAATATACACGTTTTCATTTTATTTACTTTTCCCACTCACTTTACTATATTTGTAACATTTCTACTATTATGTATCCTTACTATGTTAATTCATCTTCAAATACCTTCTCTGTCACTCACTCTTTCACTTATCTCTAGGGCTCACTCAAATATCGTAATCCAGCTTCCACACGCACGGACTCACTCATACGTTCACTCATACCGTTGCTCTGTAATTACTCACTCGTTCTCGGAAAAAATAAAGTTAAAAAAAAAAAAAAAAAAAAAAAAAGCTCTGTAGGAACTTTCTTTAATCTTAACTGACAAGGAATTTTATCGTGATACTCACTAACGTTTGCTGGTTGAATTTTTAAACAATGAAATCGGCATATATATATATATATATATATATATATATATATATATATATATATATATATATATATATATATATATATATATATATATATATATATATATATATATTTATTTATCTATTTATTTATTAATTTATTTATTTAACATTTGTCCCGTCCTTTGGCTAAACTCTATCAGACTTGCAATGCACATGGAAACTAAGTGGGCCTTTTTGTTGTTGTTGCTCTTTGTCGGGTTTCTCCTTTTACATATATATAAAAAAAAAAAAATGAATGAAAAAATCTTGTACAGTTTAGTACACATTATCTTGGAGGCGGTGAGTAAAGTAACCCGTGGGTGTTTGCAAAAGTTCTTAAAACTATAAGCTTTAGTGATTGGTCATGCATGTTGTCATGTTTGTTTCCTTAGTTGCAGCTACTTCTGCAAACATTATAACGCTCTATCTATACAGCACCCTAACACGCGTCTGCATGTTACTTACTTACTTGTTAATTGTTACTTGGGGTGTTTGTTGAAGGCTCCGCTCCACTGCGAGGCAGCGCTCAGCAGAGCCTCCCTCAAAAGCAACTAGCATCTATAATTGTCTTTGATTTCCATGCCGATAAAATCATAAACTTCCTTGAACAAATATGTCTTCAATTTCTTTTGAAGATATCGATCCTGGCACATCCTTTGATATCACTCGGCAGTTTATTGTAAATCCTTGGTGCGCATCTTGCAAATGCTCGACATCCCATGTCAAGGTTATTTCTTGGCTCATGTAGTCTGTATGGGTCTGCATCGTGTCTCAGCTCCATCGTAGTGTCATGGTGGAATGTTTCCAGTAAGTTCCTCAAGTACTCAGGTTTTCCAGACTGTAATGCCTGATGGCATGTGGTGGTGGTGATCTCCCTACCACTATTGGGAATGTCGCGAGCACCAACCACACTCTTCTCGACCACCACAAACAAGAGCGTCATTACTACCCTATCTTATATGTCTGCATCTTTTACTTTCAACATCGTCATTACCATCATCATGACTCTTCCACTCTCTCGTCCTTTATCTTTTCATATTCACGATCTACATTGTAAGCTATGTAGGCAACCTTTTGACAAGTAATAAGGTCGATGCCAAATCACAGCTAACTTTTGAGCCTCATCTCACAGTGTGAAGTATAGCGAAAGTGAGGATTGACAGTGTCTCTCCATGCAGGTGTATGTGGCTGTGACCCTCCTGGCATTGATGGTGCTGGTGCACGCCAACCCTGAGCCCGAGGCCCTCCCTCAAAGTCTAAGACTCACATCTCGCCGCGATGTCCTGCATCAGCGTCAGAATAACTCCAGCACATCCACTCGCCGCCAGCGTTCTGCCGAGCCAGAGCCCCGTGTTGATCCTTCCTTTGGCTTTAGTGAGTCTCAGTCTTCCCTTCCTCATCCTTACTACTCCAACAACTAACACGGTTATCCTAGCTCCTTCCATCACTAGAGGCAAAAATTTCCACAACACACACTCTGCCTCTCAGCGGAAGGCGGCTGACTCAATGACGACGAAACAACGAAACGCTTACCCGAGGCGGCTGAGGAGAGGCGACGACACCTGCCGCAGGATAGGCCAGTTCTGCTCACGACGGTTTTTCTCGCGAGCAGGTGTCGCCCCAGACGCCCCGGGGCACCCGGGTGAGGAGCCGCCCCGCCCCGGCAGCCTCACCCACTAGCCTGAATAAAGTTACCCTCTAATGATGTGCTAGTCTCACTGTATCCTCATGACTATGATGTACTACTACTACTACTACTACTACTACTACTACTGCTGCTGCTGCTGCTGCTGCTGCTGCTGCTGCTGCTGCTGCTGCTACTACTATTACTGCTGCTGCTGCTGTTGCTGCTGCCAATACTGCTATGACTACTACTACCACTACTACAAATACTACTATTGCTGCTGCTGCTGCTGCTGGTACCGATGCTGCTACTACTACTACTACTACTACTACTACTACTACTACTGCTACTATTCTACTGTTACTGATGATAATAATACTGCTGTTGCTGTTACTAGTAATACTTTTACGACTACTATTACTACTACTACTATCTTATTACTACTACTACTATTACTACTACCACAGTACTACTGTCACTACTACTACTACTACTACTACTACTAGTACTACTACTATTGCTATTACTACTACTACTATTACTAATGATAATACTGCTGCTACTACTACTACTACTACTACTACTACTACTACTACTACTGCTACTACCACTACTTCTACCACTACTACTGCTATACTAGTACTACTGTGGTGATCCTACACCACAGTATATATTGTCACGAAAAGAAGAAAAGAGGAACGAAGAAAAAATGAAGAAGACGTAAGAAGATAAGAAGAGAGAAGAAAAAAGAGAAATGGAGAAAACTGAAAAGTAGGGAGAACACAAGCAGTTCCTCCAAATAGGAAGGAAAAGACATGTGATAAAGAGGAAGCAGAGAAAAACAACTAACATGGAAACAGACACAAGAGACAGCAGCAAGAAAGCCATAAAACCGACCGGGCAATGCAGCCTTGGTGGAAACAGGACAACGCAAAGGGGAAAGTTAAAATGGGGTGAGGAAGACGGAGACAGAACGGAGTGAGGAAAAGTATAATTACCAAGGAAAATAGATCAGCATAGAAACATATCAAGACCAACATACTTTTGTCTTAATTTCTGATTGGCTAATATTGATAGGTTACAGGTATCTCGTAAAGGCCATAATAGGTAGTGTCACATTAGACCGTTAGAGGTGCAGGAGTCACCACGCCTGTAATAAGAGACACATCACTGCAGAAATGTTGGTGTATTTGATAACGTGCATCAGTGGAATAATTGAGAAGCGGTAGGAGGAGATAAATACAGCTAGCAAATAACAGACACAGAGGTCGAGGTCTGACCAGGGAGGGTCAAGATGGACGGAATAAGTTAAAGTAAGGGAGCTTCAAGCATAATGCAGTCCAGAAATAAAATCTAATTAAAAGAGGAGTAGCACGTTTATTTGATGTTCTGTATTTGCTATGATAGGTTGTATAGGTGTATGGTGTGCAAAGAATTACTAGATTATGTTTTTTTCTTTTACGTAAGGGGAAACCGCTCAAGGCATCAGAAACGATAAAAAAAGGTCCACTGAGGTGCCGGTCCCCGACAGGATAGGAAATGTTAGCCAAAAGAATGGGATAAATGTCTTAAAATTTCCCTCTTAAATGAGTTCAAATCATAAGAGGATGGAAATATAGAAGCAGGCAGGGAGTTCCAGAGTTTTCATGAGAAAGGAATGAATGAAGAATGAAAGTATTGATTAGTGGTCAACTCTTACGTTTGAGTTGGACCGAACAGGGATGAGAGAAAGAAGAAAGTCTTGTGCAGCGAGGCTACGGGAGGAGGGAAGGTGGCATAGCAGGATCAGATGAGCAGCTGGCATGGCAGAATACTTGTGATAAGTGTTTTTTTTTTTTATGTAGGGAAGGGGGCCAGCCAAGGGCATAAAAAAAACGATAAAAAAAAGGCCCACTTGAGTGGTGGCTCTCTAAAAAGTGTAAAAGCGTCAGCCAAAGTTGGGGAGGAAATGCCTCGATACCCCCCTCTTAAAAGAAGACAAGTCGTATATATATAGGAATTCGGAAATACAGAAGCAGGGAGGGAATTCTAGAGTTTACCTGTGAAAGGTATGAATGATTGAGAGTACTGGTTAACTCTTGCGTTTGAGAGTTGGACAGAATAGGGATGAGAGGAAGAAGAAAGCCTTGTGCAGCTAGGCCGAAGGAGAAGAGGAGGCATGCAGTTAGCAAGATCAGTAGAACAGTTAGCATGAAAAGAGCGATAAAAGATAGAATGAGATGCAACATTCCGGCGGTGAGAAAGAGGCTGAAGACAGTTAGTGAGAGGAGGGAAGTTGATGAGACGAGAAGCTTTCGATTCCACCCTATGTAGTAAAACTGTGTGAATGGAAACCCCTCAAACATGCGAAGAGTACTCCATACAGGAACGGATAAAGCCCTTATACAGAGTAAGCAATTGGAGGAGCGAGAAAAACTGTCAGAGACGCCTCAGAACACCTAACTTCATAGAAGCTGTTTTAGCAAAAGATAATGACATCATGTGCGTTTTTCTAACTTAACATGAATTGCATTCCACTGAATATTATCTGTTTCCATATATTTCATATTGCTTGTGATCTAACACAGTGACTGCATTAAATATTGATGATGTTGACGATGTATAAAGCAACACCGAGTAACTTTCAACGAATGGAAAAGAGCGAGTAAGAAAGTTGGAATTTTCTGAAATGTAAACAATCTGAAGTTGTTAAGTAAAATATTAAAATGTTTATGAGTTTTCCAGTAGCCTTCATACACCAAATCCATGCAACATCTCGGTAACAGCAAAACAGCACCACCACAGCATAAGCGACAGCAGCAGTAGTAGTAGTAGTAGTAGTAGTAGTAGTAGTAGTAGTAGTAGTAGTAGTAGTAACAGCAGCAGCAATACTGGCAGTAGTACATCACAGTCATGAGGGTACAGGGAGACAAGCACATCAGCGGAGGGTAACTTTATTCAGGCGAGTGGGTGAGGTTGCGAGGGGTGGGGGCGGGACTGTGTCTGGGGCGACACCTGGGCGAGAAAAACCAGCGTGAGCAGAACCAGCCTATCCTGCGGCAGGTGTCGTCGCCTCTCCCTCAGCCGCCTCGGGTAAGCGTTTCGTTGTTGTCAAGAGAGAGGCCCCTGTCGCCGAGAGGAAGAGAGCGGCTGCTGGGTGTCGCCGAAAGGTGCGCCTCTGTGGTAGTAGCGGCGAGGGTAACCGTAGTAGTAGCGGTGGCCGTAGCCGTAGTAGTGGCCAGGATAACCGTAATAGTAGCCGTGGTAGTAGGGAAGGCTTGGCTCAGCGGAGGGGTCAGCACTGGGCTCTGGGTCAGCAGAACGCTTATGGTGGCGGTGGGGGTGGCCGTAGTAGTAGGGGTAACGGTAGTAGCCGTAGTGGCTGTAGGAGTGTCTGGACGCGTCAGCATCGGCCGCAGCCTCGGGTTCAGCAGACCGCTTGTGGTGGTGGTGGTAGCGGTAGCCGTAGTGGCCGTAAGGGTAGCCGTAGTAGCGGTAGGGGTAGTAGTGATGGGAGGCTTCAGGGTCAGCCTCAGCGAGGGCCTCGGGCTCAGGGTCGGCGTGCACCAGCGCCGCCACTGCCAGGAGGCCCACAGCTGCACACACCTGCACGGAGAGACACTGTCATTCCTCGTCCCCGCCCACAGCAGCACACTGCACACTGCGAGGCCCCCGCAAAGGTTACCTGTCATTTGGCAGCGAGCTTGTTACTCAACACAATGTACAACCTAAGTTTGCGTCTGCAGGAAGAGAACGGTGGTGTGTGCTGAGTGCTGACGCTCAATCAAATGTGATCAGAGTGTAGAGAGAGTGAGGGAGTAGAATGGCCTAAAAGTGAATAAAATGAGTCACTTGAAGAGTAGGTGGTCAGCAAAGACTGGATTAGGTATGAGTGAGTGAGGAAGGCAGCGCCATGTGAGTGGCAGCCAGTACTCACGTAGAACTTCATGGTGGGTGGTGGTGTTTGCTCACTGCCTTCCGCCCCAGCCCTTCTATTAGAAAGAAAAAGTTTTCTTCTTATTATTATTATTGTCAATTAATTTTTTTCATATTTGTACTGTACTTTCAAGCTCCCAGATTGATAATGAAATCTGTTTATAATTGTATGGTTGATCCGACGGTATAAAAATATAACTAACAACTTCAAGAAGTTCTTATTACAACTTAGGATTCAACGGTGATTGTAGAGCTTATATATATATATATATATATATATATATATATATATATATATATATATATATATATATATATATATATATATATATATATATTGGATCGATAGGACAAGATACATACACAGGATGTGATAGGAGGAGCTCGACGATGACGAGTAACAGCATAAACAGAAGGATTGCAGGTTAGGAAAACATCAAGTACATTTGGGGGTATGTACAAGGCGGTCAGAACTCGGTAATAATGAACCAATAGTCTGCTTCGCCACAACTGCTCCGCTGTGTTCAGCAGAGTGATCTGAATAAATTGAAAATAAATGTTCTCACTCCACATGTCCCAAGGATATTGCTCTGTTTTTCGATTTTACCAGGGTCGCAGTGTAGCGTGTCCAGGCACCCTGGGAGGCACAGCGGGGCGTCCAGACATCGCAGGAGGCACAGCGGGCCGTCCAGATATCGCAGGAGGCACAGCGGGCCGTCCAATTACGAACATGTAATGAAATTGTTCGTTGCGATGACGACGATGAAGCGAAGGCCGAGGCATTAGTGAAGGCTGGGCTGCAGGTATATAATGCAATGAATGAACAGGACTGGTAGACACTGGGCTGAAGGCAGTGAGCAAACAACACCACCAATCATGAAGTTCTACGTGAGTACTGGCTGCCACTCACACAACTCTGCCTTCATCACCCACTCACTCACTCACTCTTGTACTCAGTTGCATGTAATGAGGTCTCTCGAGTAACTCCTTAATATACACGTTTTCATTTCATTTACTTTTCCCACTCACTTTACTATATTTGTAACATTTCTACTATTATGTATCCTTACTATGTTAATTCATCTTCAAATACCTTCTCTGTCACTCACTCTTTCACTTATCTCTAGGGCTCACTCAAATATCGTAATCCAGCTTCCACACACGGACTCACTCATACGTTCACTCATACCGTTGCTATGTAATTACTCACTCGTTTTCGGAAAAAAATAAAGTTAAAAAAAAAAAAAAAAAAAAAAAAAAGCTCTGTAGGAACTTTCTTTAATCTTAACTGACAAGTAATTTTATCGTGATACTCACTAACGTTTGCTGGTTGAATTTTTAAACAATGAAATCTATATATATATATATATATATATATATATATATATATATATATATATATATATATATATATATATATATATATATATATATATATATATATATATATATATATATTTATTTATTCATTTATTTATTTAACATTTGTCCCGTCCTTTGGCTAAACTCTATCAGACTTGCAATGGAGATGGCAACTAAGTGGGCCTTTTTGTTGTTGTTGCTCTTGGTCCTTTTATATATATATATATATATATATATATATATATATATATATATATATATATATATATATATATATATATATATAAATAATGAAAAAATCTTGTACAGTTTAGTACACATTATCTTGGAGGCGGTGAGTAAAGTAACCCGTGGGTGTTTGCAAAAGTTCTTAAAACTATAAGCTTTAGTGATTGGTCATGCATGTTGTCACGTTTGTTTCCTTAGTTGCAGTTACTTCTACAAACATTATAACGCTCTATCTATACAGCACCCTAACACGCGTCTGCATGTTACTTACTTACTTGTTAATTGTTACTTGGGGTGTTTGTTGAAGGCTCCGCTCCACTGCGAGGCAGCGCTCAGCAGAGCCTCCCTCAAAAGCAACTAGCATCTATAATTGTCTTTGATTTCCATGCCGATAAAATCATAAACTTCCTTGAACAAATATGTCTTCAATTTCTTTTGAAGATATCGATCCTGGCACATCCTTTGATATCACTCGGCAGTTTATTGTAAATCCTTGGTGCGCATCTTGCAAATGCTCGACATCCCATGTCAAGGTTATTTCTTGGCTCATGTAGTCTGTATGGGTCTGCATCGTGTCTCAGCTCCATCGTAGTGTCATGGTGGAATGTTTCCAGTAAGTTCCTCAAGTACTCAGGTTTTCCAGACTGTAATGCCTGATGGCATGTGGTGGTGGTGATCTCCCTACCACTATTGGGAATGTCGCGAGCACCAACCACACTCTTCTCGACCACCACAAACAAGAGCGTCATTACTACCCTATCTTATATGTCTGCATCTTTTACTTTCAACATCGTCATTACCATCATCATGACTCTTCCACTCTCTCGTCCTTTATCTTTTCATATTCACGATCTACATTGTAAGCAGTGTAGGCAACCTTTTGTCAAGTAATAAGCTCGATGCCAAATTACAGCTAACTTTTGAGCCGCACCTCACAGTGTGAAGTATAGCGAAAGTGAGGATTGACAGTGTCTCTCCATGCAGGTGTATGTGGCTGTGGCCCTCCTGGCAGTAATGGTGCTGGTGCACGCTAACCCTGAGCCCGAGGCCCTCCCTCAATATAGAGGAGATTCATATCACCGCTATCTCCTGCGTCAGCGTCAGAATAACTCCAGCACATCCACTCGCCGCCAGCGTTCCGCCGAGCCAGAGCCCCGTGTTGATCCTTCCTTTGGCTTTAATGAGTCTCAGTCTTCCCTTCCTCATCCTTACTACTCCAACAACTAACACGGTTATCCTAGCTCCTTCCATCACTAGAGGCAAGAATTTCCGCAACACACACTCTGCCTCTCAGCGGAAGGCGGCTGACTCAATGACGACGAAACAACGAAACGCTTACCCGAGGCGGCTGAGGAGAGGCGACGACACCTGCCGCAGGATAGGCCAGTTCTGCTCACGACGGTTTTTCTCGCGAGCAGGTGTCGCCCCAGACGCTCCGGGGCACCCGGGTGAGGAGCCGCCCCGCCCCGGCAGCCTCACCCACTAGCCTGAATAAAGTTACCCTCTAATGATGTGCTAGTCTCACTGTATCCTCATGACTATGATGTACTACTACTACTACTACTACTACTACTACTACTGCTGCTGCTGCTGCTGCTGCTGCTGCTGCTGCTGCTGCTGCTGCTGCTGCTGCTGCTGCTGCTGCTGCTGCTGCTGCTGCTGCTGCTGCTGCTACTACTACTACTATTACTGCTGCTACTGCTGCTGTTGCTGCTACTGCTGCTGCTACTACTACTGCTACTACTACTACTGCTACTACTGCTGCTGCTGCTGCTGCTGCTGCTACTACTGCTGCTGCTACTACTACTGCTACTACTACTACTACTACTACTACTACTACTACTACTACTATTACTACCACCACTACTACTACTACTACTACTACTACTACTACTACTACTACTACTATTACTACTACTACTACTACTGCTATTACTGATGATAATAATACTGCTGTTGGTACTACTACTACTACTACTACTACTACTACTACTACTACTACTACTACTACTACTACTACTACCACTACTAATACTATACTAGTACTACTGTGGTGACCCTACACCACATTATACATTGTCACGAAAAGAAGAAAAGGAGAACGAAGAAAAAATGAAGAAGACGTAAGAAGATAAGAAGAGAGAAGAAAAAAGAGAAATGGAGAAAACTGAAAAGTAGGGAGAACACAAGCAGTTCCTCCAAATAGGAAGGAAAAGACATGTGATAAAGAGGAAGCAGAGAAAAACAACTAACATGGAAACAGACACAAGAGACAGCAGCAAGAAAGCCATAAAACCGACCGGGCAATGCAGCCTTGGTGGAAACAGGACAACGCAAAGGGGAAAGTTAAAATGGGGTGAGGAAGACGGAGACAGAACGGAGTGAGGAAAAGTATAATTACCAAGGAAAATAGATCAGCATAGAAACATATCAAGACCAACATACTTTTGTCTTAATTTCTGATTGGCTAATATTGATAGGTTACAGGTATCTCGTAAAGGCCATAATAGGTAGTGTCACATTAGACCGTTAGAGGTGCAGGAGTCACCACGCCTGTAATAAGAGACACATCACTGCAGAAATGTTGGTGTATTTGATAACGTGCATCAGTGGAATAATTGAGAAGCGGTAGGAGGAGATAAATACAGCTAGCAAATAACAGACACAGAGGTCGAGGTCTGACCAGGGAGGGTCAAGATGGACGGAATAAGTTAAAGTAAGGGAGCTTCAAGCATAATGCAGTCCAGAAATAAAATCTAATTAAAAAGAGGAGTAGCACGTTTATTTGATGTTCTGTATTTGCTATGATAGGTTGTATAGGTGTATGGTGTGCAAAGAATTACTAGATTATGTTTTTTTTTCTTTTACGTAAGGGGGGAAACCGCTCAAGGCATCAGAAACGATAAAAAAAGGTCCACTGAGGTGCCGGTCCCCGACAGGATAGGAAATGTTAGCCAAAAGAATGGGATAAATGTCTTAAAATTTCCCTCTTAAATGAGTTCAAATCATAAGAGGATGGAAATATAGAAGCAGGCAGGGAGTTCCAGAGTTTTCATGAGAAAGGAATGAATGAAGAATGAAAGTATTGATTAGTGGTCAACTCTTACGTTTGAGTTGGACCGAACAGGGATGAGAGAAAGAAGAAAGTCTTGTGCAGCGAGGCTACGGGAGGAGGGAAGGTGGCATAGCAGGATCAGATGAGCAGCTGGCATGGCAGAATACTTGTGATAAGTGTTTTTTTTTTTATGTAGGGAAGGGGGCCAGCCAAGGGCATAAAAAAAACGATAAAAAAAAGGCCCACTTGAGTGGTGGCTCTCTAAAAAGTATAAAAGCGTCAGCCAAAGTTGGGGAGGAAATGCCTCGATACCCCCCTCTTAAAAGAAGACAAGTCGTATATATATAGGAATTCGGAAATACAGAAGCAGGGAGGGAATTCTAGAGTTTACCTGTGAAAGGTATGAATGATTGAGAGTACTGGTTAACTCTTGCGTTAGAGAGTTGGACAGAATAGGGATGAGAGGAAGAAGAAAGCCTTGTGCAGCTAGGCCGAAGGAGAAGAGGAGGCATGCAGTTAGCAAGATCAGTAGAACAGTTAGCATGAAAAGAGCGATAAAAGATAGAATGAGATGCAACATTCCGGCGGTGAGAAAGAGGCTGAAGACAGTTAGTGAGAGGAGGGAAGTTGATGAGACGAGAAGCTTTCGATTCCACCCTATGTAGTAAAACTGTGTGAATGGAAACCCCTCAAACATGCGAAGAGTACTCCATACAGGGACGGATAAAGCCCTTATACAGAGTAAGCAATTGGAGGAGCGAGAAAAACTGTCAGAGACGCCTCAGAACACCTAACTTCATAGAAGCTGTTTTAGCAAAAGATAATGACATCATGTGCGTTTTTCTAACTTAACATGAATTGCATTCCACTGAATATTATCTGTTTCCATATATTTCATATTGCTTGTGATCTAACACAGTGACTGCATTAAATATTGATGATGTTGACGATGTATAAAGCAACACCGAGTAACTTTCAACGAATGGAAAAGAGCGAGTAAGAAAGTTGGAATTTTCTGAAATGTAAACAATCTGAAGTTGTTAAGTAAAATATTAAAATGTTTATGAGTTTTCCAGTAGCCTTCATACACCAAATCCATGCAACATCTCGGTAACAGCAAAACAGCACCACCACAGCAAAAGCGACAGCAGCAGCAACAGCAGCAGCAGCAGTGATAGTAGTAGTAGTAGTAGTAGTAGTAGTAGTAGTAGTAGTAGTAGTAGTAACAGCAGCAGCAATACTGGCAGTAGTACATCACAGTCATGAGGGTACAGGGAGACACGCACATCAGCGGAGGGTAACTTTATTCAGGCGAGTGGGTGAGGTTGCGAGGGGTGGGGGCGGGACTGTGTCTGGGGCGACACCTGTGCGAGAAAAACCAGCGTGAGCAGAACCGGCCTATCCTGCGGCAGGTGTCGTCGCCTCTCCCTCAGCCGCCTCGGGTAAGCGTTTCGTTGTTGTCAAGAGACAGGCCCCTGTCGCCGAGAGGGAGAGAGCGGCTGCTGGGTGTCGCCGAAAGGTGCGCCTCTAGTGGTAGTAGCGGCGAGGGTAACCGTAGTAGTAGCGGTGGCCGTAGCCGTAGTAGTGGCCAGGATAGCCGTAATAGTAGCCGTGGTAGTAGGGAAGGCTTGGCTCAGCGGAGGGGTCAGCACTGGGCTCTGGGTCAGCAGAACGCTTGTGGTGGCGGTGGGGGTGGCCGTAGTAGTAGGGGTAGCGGTAGTAGCCGTAGTGGCTGTAGGAGTGTCTGGACGCGTCAGCATCGGCCGCAGCCTCGGGTTCAGCAGACCGCTTGTGGTGGTGGTGGTAGCGGTAGCCGTAGTGGCCGTAAGGGTAGCCGTAGTAGCGGTAGGGTAGTAGTGATGGGAGGCTTCAGGGTCAGCCTCAGCGAGGGCCTCGGGCTCAGGGTCGGCGTGCACCAGCGCCGCCACTGCCAGGAGGCCCACAGCTGCACACACCTGCACGGGAGAGACACTGTCATTCCTCGTCCCCGCCACACAGCAGCACACTGCACACTGCGAGGCCCCGCAAAGGTTACCTGTCATTTGGCAGCGAGCTTGTTACTCAACACAATGTACAACATAAGTTTGCGTCTGCAGGGAAGAGAACGGTGGTGTGTGCTGAGTGCTGACGCTTGTGTGTGTGTGTGTGTGTGTGTGTGTGTGTGTGTGTGTGTGTGTGTGTGTGTGTGTGTGTGTGTGTGCGCGAGCACGCTTAGGAAAGAACGTGGTTTGACATTAACTGTAGCCAAGATGGATGAGTTTCATTACAGCCCGACGGTCAGTGCTACGAAAAGAGGAACGCGTTTCTGACGACAATTGATCATTGATACCACATCTGTCTTCCTGAAACTCTATCAGGAAGGTCTGGTGTCCAACCCAGAGTTCCAGCAAGAAAACTTCCTGCATCCTCTGCAGAGCCACCTATACCTGAATGGTGCGATTCTGAGGACGAGTGATATGATTTCAGGATTCCTCGTATACAATGTGCTAAAGCATTAATGAAGACTGATCTGATCCGGGCCTATGCCAATGACCACCGAGGAAGAGAGGCCACATCTTGACTGGGTTTGTAAGAATACCATTTGAATTATGTTATGCTCTACAATCGCTCTATGTAAGGGGATTAGATATCGTCCTTATCTTATCCCAATGTAGGCTAACTCTATTGACTTTCAAAACCTGACACACCACTTGCACCATTCTGCTCATAAAACATTATGGTGTCCAGATCCACTCAACAAACACATTTCCAGAGAAGAGGCAGTTGATATATTGACAATACATGGAGGATCATAGCTGGCGGCATTCTGTAAGAACTTCCATCTTATGAGTTACTGTCCCTCTATAAAGCAGGAGGAAATTACACGAATCTCAGGCATCGTCAACTATTATTATTATTTCAAACCACAAGCTTCTAGTACTCTTCGCTCTGTTGGATAGGATTGAATCACAAGCTTTTCGTCTCATCAACTCCCCTCCTGACTGACTGTCTTCATTCTCTTTTCACCGCCGGAATGTTGCATCTCTTGCTATCTTTTGTCACTATTTTCATGCTAACTGCTCTATTCATTTTGGTAACTGCATGCCTTCCGTAACCAACACTTATCTACATTGCAGGATTCATGTCTTACATAAAACACACAAGCTGTTTGATATCTACCTGCAGGAGCTCTTTTTCAGAAAGGTGCTTTTGTCCCTCCTCAGAACCCTGGATCACAAGTGTGATGGCTCAACACAAAAATAAATGTACATCTGATCAACCACGAGGATAAAGAGGCAAACACATCAGATAGTAGTACTGTCAGTAGTAGTAGTAGTAGTAGTAGTAGTAGTAGTAGTAGTAGTAGTAGTAATAGTACAGTAGTAGTAGTAGTAGTAATAGTAGTAGTAGTAGTAGTAGTAGTAGTAGTAGTAGTAGTAGTACTAATAGTAGTAGTAGTAGTAGTAGTAGTAGTAGTAGTAGTAGTAGTAATAGTACATCATAGTGAAGAGGTACAGGGAGACAAGCACATCAGTGGAGGGTAACTTTATTCAGGCTAGTGGGTGAGGCTGCCGGGGCGGGGGGCGCCTCACCCGGGTGTCCCGGGGCGTCTGGGGCGACACTTGCGCGCGAGAAAAACCAGCGTGAGCAGAACCGGCCTATCCTGCGGCAGGTGTCGTCGCCTCTCCCTCAGCCGCCTCGGGTAAGCGTTTCTTTGTTGTCAAGAGACAGGCCCCTGTCGCCGAGAGGGAGAGGGCGGCTGCTGGGTGTCGACGAAAGGTGCGCCTCTAGTGGTAGTAGCGGCGAGGGTAACCGTAGTAGTAGCGGTGGCCGTAGCCGTGGTAGTAGGTGCGGCTGGGCTCAGCAAAGGCATCAGCGCTGGGCTCTGGGTCAGCAGAACGCTTGTGGTGATAGTGGGGGTGGCCATAGTGTTGGCGGTAACTGTAGTAGTGGCTGGGGTAGCCGTAGTTGTGGCCGGAATAGTGGGTGCGGCTGGGCTCAGCAGAGGCGTCAGCGATGGGCTCTGGGTCAGCAGAACGCTTGTGGTGGCGGTGGGGGTGGCCGTAGTAGTGAGGGTAGCGATAGTAGCCGTAGTGGGTGTAGGAGTATCTGGACGGGTCAGCATCGGCCGCAGCCTCGGGTTCAACAGACCACTTGTGGTAGTTGTGGTAGCGGTAGCCGTAGTGGCGGTAAGGGTAGCCGTAGTAGCGGTAGGGGTAGTAGGGATGGGAGGCTTCAGGGTCAGCCTCAGCGAGGGCCTCGGGCTCAGGGTCGGCGTGCACCAGCGCCGCCACTGCCAGGAGGCTCACAGCTGCACACACCTGCACGGGAGAGACTGTCATTCCTCGTCCCCGCCACACAGCAGCACACTGCACACTGCGAGGCCCCCGCAAAGGTTACCTGTCATTTGGCAGCGAGCTTGTTACTCAACTCAATGTACAACATAAGTTTGCGTCTGCAGGGAAGAGAACGGTGGTGTGTGCTGAGTGCTGACGCTTAATCAAATGTGATCAGAGTGTAAGAGAGAGTGAGGGAGTAGAATGGCCTAAAAGTGAATAAAATGAGTCACTTGAAGAGTAGGTGGTCAGCAAAGACTGGATTAGGTATGAGTGAGTGTGGAAGGCAGCGCCGTGTGAGTGGCAGCCAGTACTCACGTAGAACTTCATGGTGGGTGGTGGTGTTTGCTCACTGCCTTCAGCCCCAGCCCTTCTATTAGAAAGAAAAAGTTTTCTTCTTCTTATTATTATTATTGTCAATTAATTATTTTCATATTTGTACTGTACTTTCAAGCTCCCATATTGATAATGAAATCTGTTTATAATTGTATGGTTGATCCGACGGTATAAAAATATAACTAACAACTTCAAGAAGTTCTTATTACAACTTAGGATTCAACGGTGATTGTAGAGCTATATATATATATATATATATATATATATATATATATATATATATATATATATATATATATATATATATATATATATATATTGGATCGATAGGACAAGATACATACACAGGTTGTGATAGGAGGAGCTCGACGATGACGAGTAACAGCATAAACAGAAGGATTGCAGGTTAGGAAAACATCAAGTACATTTGGGGGTATGTACAAGGCGGTCAGAACTCGGTAATAATGAACCAATAGTCTGCTTCGCCACAACTGCTCCGCTGTGTTCAGCAGAGTGATCTGAATAAATTGAAAATAAATGTTCTCACTCCAAATGTCTTAAGGATATTGCTCTGTTTTTCGATTTTACCAAGGTCGCAGTGTAGCGTGTCCAGGCACCCTGGGAGGCACAGCGGGCGTCCAGACATCGCAGGAGGCGCAGCGGGCCGTCCAGATATCGCAGGAGGCACAGCGGGCCGTCCAATTACGAACATGTAATGAAATTGTTCGTTGCGATGACGACGATGAAGCGAAGGCCGAGGCATTAGTGAAGGCTGGGCTGCAGGTATATAATGCAATGAATGAACAGGACTGGTAGACACTGGGGCTGAAGGCAGTGAGCAAACAACACCACCAATCATGAAGTTCTACGTGAGTACTGGCTGCCACTCACACAACTCTGCCTTCATCACCCACTCATTCACTCACTCTTGTACTCAGTTGCATGTAATGAGGTGTCTCGAGTAACTCCTTAATATACACGTTTTCATTTTATTTACTTTTTCCACTCACTTTACTATATTTGTAACATTTCTACTATTATGTATCCTTACTATGTTAATTCATCTTCAAATACCTTCTCTGTCACTCACTCTTTCACTTATCTCTGGGGCTCACTCAAATATCGTAATCCAGCTTCCAGACACACGGACTCACTCATACGTTCACTCATACCGTTGCTATGTAGTTACTCACTCGTTCTCGGAAAAAAATAAAGTTAACAAAAAAAAAAAAAAAAAAAAAAAAAAGCTCTGTAGGAACTTTCTTTAATCTTAACTGACAAGGAATTTTATCGTGATACTCACTAACGTTTGCTGGTTGAATTTTTAGACAATGAAATCGGCATATATATATATATATATATATATATATATATATATATATATATATATATATATATATATATATATATATATATATATATATATATTTATCTATTTATTTATTAATTTATTTATTTAACATTTGTTCGTCCTCTGGCTAAACTCTATCAGACCTGCAATGCACATGGCAACTAAGTGGGCCTTTTTGTTGTTGTTGCTCTTTGTCGGCTTTCCCCTTTTACATATATATAAAAAAAAATATATATATAAAGAATGAAAAATCTTGTACAGTTTAGTACACATTATCTTGGAGGCGGTGAGTAAAGTAACCCGTGGGTGTTTGCAAAAGTTCTTAAAACTATAAGCTTTAGTGATTGGTCATGCATGTTGTCACGTTTGTTTCCTTAGTTGCAGTTACTTCTACAAACATTATAACGCTCTATCTATACAGCACCCTAACACGCGTCTGCATGTTACTTACTTACTTGTTAATTGTTACTTGGGGTGTTTGTTGAAGGCTCCGCTCCACTGCGAGGCAGCGCTCAGCAGAGCCTCCCTCAAAAGCAACTAGCATCTATAATTGTCTTTGATTTCCATGCCGATAAAATCATAAACTTCCTTGAACAAATATGTCTTCAATTTCTTTTTGAAGATATCGATCCTGGCACATCCTTTGATATCACTCGGCAGTTTATTGTAAATCCTTGGTGCGCATCTTGCAAATGCTCGACATCCCATGTCAAGGTTATTTCTTGGCTCATGTAGTCTGTATGGGTCTGCATCGTGTCTCAGCTCCATCGTAGTGTCATGGTGGAATGTTTCCAGTAAGTTCCTCAAGTACTCAGGTTTTCCAGACTGTAATGCCTGATGGCATGTGGTGGTGGTGATCTCCCTACCACTATTGGGAATGTCGCGAGCACCAACCACACTCTTCTCGACCACCACAAACAAGAGCGTCATTACTACCCTATCTTATATGTCTGCATCTTTTACTTTCAACATCGTCATTACCATCATCATGACTCTTCCACTCCCTCGTCCTTTATCTTTTCATATTCACGATCTACATTGTAAGCAGTGTAGGCAACCTTTTGTCAAGTAATAAGCTCGATGCCAAATCACAGCTAACTTTTGAGCCTCATCTCACAGTGTGAAGTATAGCGAAAGTGAGGATTGACAGTGTCTTTCCATGCAGGTGTATGTGGCTGTGGCCCTCCTGGCAGTGATGGTGCTGGTGCACGCAAACCCTGAGCCCGAGGCCCTCCCTCAATATGAAGGAGACTCATCTCACCGCTACTCGTATCTCCTGCGTCAGCGTCAGAATAACTCCAGCACATCCACTCGCCGCCAGCGTTCCGCCGAGCCAGAGCCCCGTGTTGATCCTTCCTTTGGCTTTAGTGAGTCTCAGTCTTCCCTTCCTCATCCTTACTACTCCAACAACTAACACGGTTATCCTAGCTCCTTCCATCACTAGAGGCAAGAATTTCCGCAACACACACTCTGCCTCTCAGCGGAAGGCAGCTGACTCAATGACGACAGAACAACGAAACGCTTACTCGAGGCGGCTGAGGGAGAGGCGACGACACCGCAGGATAGGCCAGTTCTGCTCACGACGGTTTTCTCGCGAGCAGGTGTGACGCCCGGGCACCCGGTGAGGAGCCGCCCGCCAGCCTCACCCACTAGCCTGAATAAAGTTACCTCTAATGATGTGCTAGTCTCACTCCTCGACTATGATGTTGACTACTACTACTGCTACTACTACTACTACTGCTGCTGCTACTACTGCTACTACTACCTGCTGCTGATGCTGCTGCTGCTGCCACTACATACTATTGCTGCTGCTACTGCTGCTGCTACTGCTACTACTGCTACTACTATTACTGCTGCTGCTGTCTGCTGTTGCTGATGATACTGCTGTTGCTGTTGCTAGTGTGCTTTTACTACTGTTACTACTACTGTCTTATTTGCTGCTACTATTACTATGC
>NC_059275.1:2986904-2989404 GCF_017591435.1 Portunus trituberculatus
AAAAAAAAGAAAAAAGAAAGAAGAAGAGAGAGAGAGAGAGAGAGAGAGAGAAGACAAGATATGGTGGCGAGGGAAGAGGACAGGCGAAGGGAAGGTCTGGTTTCGACTCTCCACTGAAAACTGATCTAATTTCCCTGGTTTCCATCCATCTAATCTCCCGCGACCACAGCCAGCTTATCTAAATCCTCCGCTATTAGGGAGCTGAACCTGCCGAGCCTCCTCCTCCTCCTCCTCCTCCTCCTCCTCCTCCTCCTCCTCCTTCTTACATCCTGCACTTCACTGGTTCCTCTGCCTCTCTCTCTCTCTCTCTTTCACTTTCCTTCCCAACGGTTGCTTCCTCTCCCAATTATCTCATTCAGTTCCACGTTGTTAGTCTAATCTTTATCACCGCCACTGTGTTCTCTATTTATCGTTCATCTTTTGCTTTCTCGTTTTTCTGTTTCTTTTTTTTTTTTCTTTCCGGTCGTTTATCAGTTTTTTGTCTTTATTTTTTTAGGATTTTGTCTGTTCGTATCTGCTTTTTTTCATTTTTTTTTTTCTTCTGTTTCTCACTTCATTTTTTCTCCTTTCTCTCTCTCTCTCTCTCTCTCTCTCTCTCTCTCTCTCCCGCCTGATTTTTTCTTGCATTTTTATCTATTCATTTTATGTTTTCCTTCTTATTTTCCTCCTGTTCCTCTTGCTCCTTTTCCTCTCCCTCCTTCTCTCTTATTTTACTTTTCCTTTGCAGTTTATTTCCTATTTATTGTTTCCTATTACATTGCCTCTCTCCCTCTTCTCTCTTGCCTTACTTTTCTTAGCATTTTGTCTTTCATTTATGTTTTTCCTACTTACTGTCTTCTACACAACCACCTCCTTCTCTTCCTTCTCCTCCTCCTTGCCCCTGCTCTGAACGCCCCACCAGTCGGCTCACAGAGGAGGAAGGCGCTCAACATGCAATTACTCCCTGTCAGTCAGTGCCCGCCGGGCCTGGCTCCTGGGGAGACAGATAATGCACTCCTTCCCTAGGTGAGCGATCACCCGCCCAAGAGGTCTTCATCCCGCCACCTCAGACACGCCACGGCTCCTCGCCCCCGCCCAGCCCCCGTCCACCTCTCCCCACCCATCACCCCCATAGCCCCGCCAACCCATCACCACCCACACCACCCCCCTGCCATGGGCCTGATTCGCTTCGTGGCGGCGTGAACTGCGGGAACTGAGCTCGTGTGATTTTTCTCTCCTGGTCTTGGTCTTTCCCATTGCTTTGTCTTTTCTTTTCCTTGGTTTCGCTTTGTTTAACTGAGGGAGTCACTACATGGCACTCACAGGTGACAGGCAGACGTGCAAGCGACCGGCACATCAGCAGTGGAAAGTGTGGAATGAGGGGTGAAGGGTGAGGGGTGTAAGGTAATTTTCGCTCCATGAGTATTACACGCGCCCCTGGAACAGCTGTGAGGTGGACGAGGAATTGATGTGACTGTCCTGTGTGTGGAAGAGACTATGGCAGTGCAAGGCGGCTAGCACGTGAAGGAGTGTAGAGATTACTGCCCTGTGTGTGGAAGAGACTTAGCAGTGTAAGGCTGCTAGCACGTGAAGTAGTAGTAGTGTAGAGGTTACTGTCCTGTGTGTGGAGAGACTATGGCAGTGAAAGGCGGCTAGCACGTGAAGTAGTAGTGTAGAGGTTACTGTCCTGTGTTTGGAGAGACTATGGCAGTGTTGATATGACTTGGGCCCATATTCTGAAACGCTTTTCTCTCTCATCATCACTACTCTCCAAAAAGCTTTAGTTGAAGGTGCTCGTGTTTTTAAGGGTATTTTTATGGTTCTGGTGATGGATTGGCAATATTTCTAGTTTATCATAAGGAGAAACTGTCTTGAAATTCTGGGTGTTTGTCTCTGTGGCCTTAGAAAACTGTCATGGTGAGAGAACAAGGCGTTTTTTAATACGGGCATTACCTTGATGAAATCCACACGAGACGATTCCACCAAGATATCGTGAACGCATTATTTGGAGTCTGTGTTCTCAAAGCCAACACCCCACAGAGGCAGCCAATTTCTCAACGTGGTGGGAAGCAACGCAGGCGACAGGGTGAGGTAGGAAGGGGTGAGATATGGGGCGATGGAAATGGGAGGAAGGGAACAGCAGGAATGACGGGACCAGGTGACACCGAGGAGGTTTGATAAAGAGGGAAGCAGCAGTTAACCCGCGCTGGCCCGGAAGAATTAAAGCTAATGACGTTCTTAGCGGCCATATTGGTAAAGCTAAGATGGATTGATATACTGGTAGTGGTTGTGCTGTTTATTGAGTATTGAATAGAGTTCTTTACTGGTTCAATTGTTACTAGTGCGGTTACCCCTTCATTATCTGTGCTTTTATTCATAGTATTATTCGTATTATTATTATTATTATTATTATTATTATTATTATTATTATTACTATTATTATTTTTATTATTATTGTTATTATTATAATTATTATTGTACCTGCCTGAATGACCCCGACTCAGCTGAGCGATCACGTGAT
>NC_059275.1:2994374-3001874 GCF_017591435.1 Portunus trituberculatus
TTTCTTTTCTTCTTTATCTTACCTTTCTCTATTTTTCCTCCGTATCTTCGTGTACTCTTAGTCTCAAAATCGTTCTAAATCTTTCCCTGTGCTTTTTCCTTTTTTCTTTTCTATTTTTCTTCCTGTCTTTCTGCATTATTTTCAATCTTACTTTCTTTTAGTTCCTTCAATTTATTCATTTTCCATCTTACCCTCTTCTTCATGTCTGTTTGCTTCCTAATCCTTTTCTTTTTCTTATGTTTTTTTTTATTCTTTTTCTTTATGGCCATTTTCATTCTTCTTTTCCTTTCTCCCTACTCAATCTTTCCTTCCCTAAGCGTTTTAATTCAAGCTTTTGTCTTCCCGTTTCTATCACTCCTTATTGTTTCTATTTTCATTTTTTTTTTTGTCTTCCCGTTTCTGTCATTCTTCTCTCCTTATTCTTTCTCTTTTCATCCTTTTTGTCTTCTTTTGTCTATCTTTGTTATTTTTCTTGTCATTTTTTTTCTTCTTCGCTTTTCTCTTCTCTTTTCCACAATACCATTCTATTTACATTTGCTTGACTCCTTTTCTTTCTTATTTTTTTCTTCTTATCCTTTTCTTCGCCTTTGTCTTCCTTTTTATATCTTCCTTATGTTTTTTTTCTTTGCTTTTGTATTCTGTTCTCTACATGTACAGCACCATTCTATATTTATTTCTTATTTTCTTTTATCTTTTCTTCTTTCTCCTCTTGTTGTCTTCTCCTTTCGCTCTCTTTTCTCTCCTTTTTAAGATCTCCCTCTTTCTTGCTGCGTTTGTCTTCTCCTACATATCTCACTCTTGTTTCTGCCTTCATTCCTTATCCTTTTGTCTTCTCTCAACACCATTTTTTTCCTTCAACTCTTTGTCTTCTCTTTTCATGTTTCTCTTTTCCTCATCATTTCTCTCCCTATGATTTTTTTTCTTCTTTCAAGATTTTGTCTTCGTCCTTTCTGAGTCTTCTTTTAGGAAATATTTTGTCTTCTCTTCTCTGCAACACCCTTTTATTTTCATCTTCCTTCCTTCTTTTCTTATGCTCCTATTTTGTCTTTCAATGCTCTTTCCTTCTTCCCTGATGCTCATGTCTTTCATTTTAATGCTCTTTCTTTCATTTTCCCTTGAATTCTTGTCTTCTTTCGTTATGTTCATGTCTTCTAATACTCTTTTCTTTTTCCCTTTATACATCTGTCTTCTTCCTCAAGCTCCAATCTCCTCCCCCAATACTTTTCCTTTATTTTCTCTACAACATTCTTCTACTTTCATGCTCTCATCTTTTCTTCTCTCTTCAGTCAACACCATAACACTAAATTACCTCCCAGTTAACCGCCAACACCACAACACCACGCTGTATTACCTTTGCAGTTAACAGCGAACACCACAACACCATAGCACTGTATTACCGGGTGTGCACGCTCCGTCTGCTACACCCGCGCCTTCCCCATACGTGACGCAAGATTAGGGAAGGTAAAGACTCGTTAGGAGGTAACGATCAAGCGGCGGTAGCTTGCTGAACGAAGGTAACGGTCTGACGTCCCGCCGCTCGCTATTAAGGGGGAGTAATGGAGGTAGTTAGTGGTGGTGGTGGTGGTGGTGGTGGTGGTGGTGGTGGTGGTGGGGTAAAATAAAATGTAGAAAAATAAAATGTAGAAAAATACTGAAAAGGAATGAAAAAAAGAAAATGGAGGAGGAGGAGGAGGAGGAGGAGGAGGAAGAAAAGAAGAGAAGAAAATGAACAAGAACTCGAACAATAACAAAAAAAAAGCAAAAAGAAGAAGAAGAAGAAGAAGAAGAAGAAGAAGAAGAAGAAGAAGAAGAAGAAGAAGAAGAAGAAGAATAATAATAATAATAATAATAATAATAATAATAATAATAATAATAATAATAATAAGAAGAAGAAGAAGAAGAAGAAGAAGAAGAAGAAGAAGAAGAAGAAGGAAAAAATAAGCAGAAAATAGGATGAAAATAAGAATAAGAATAATAAGAAGCAGTAGCAGTAGCAGAAGCAGTAGCAGAAGCAGAAGCAGAAGCAGAAGCAGAAGCAGAGCAGAAGCAGAAGCAGTAGCAGAAGCAGTAGCAGAAGCAGAAGCAGTAGCAGAAGCAGAAGCAGAAGCAGAAGCAGTAGCAGAAGCAGTAGCAGAAGCAGAAGCAGTAGCAGAAGCAGAAGCAGTAGCAGTAGCAGTAGCAGTAGCAGTAGCAGAAGCAGAAGCAGAAGCAGAAATAGTAGCAGCAATAGTAGTCCCAACACTTCAATACACCACAATTACTAGTTAACAATCAGCTACGTTTTATTCACCGCCAAGAAAGGTGCACACACACACACACACACACACACACACACACACACACACACACACACACACACACACACACACACACACACACACCAATTAAACACTCAATTAATTATACTACGGAAATTAAGTAAGAACTAAATGAAACACTTAAAAAAACGTTGCAATTTGGAGGCGATGAATCTGAAGAGGAGGAGGAGGAGGAGGAGGAGGAGGAGGAGGAGGAGGAGGAGGAGGAGGAGGAGGAGGAGGAGGAGGAGGAAGAGATACAATAATGGAAATACCAATAGTTATAATGGCGGAGACAAAGATGGTGATGGCAGCAATGGAGGAGGAGGAGGAGGAGGAGGAGGAGGAGGAGGAGGAGGAGGAGGAGGAGGAGGAGGAGGAGGAGGAGGTGATGGATGGGTGTAGCGGGGCTGTGGTCTGCGTGGGGCTGAGTCTCACAAGCTTACAAGAGTCTGTTTACCGCAATGGGCTGAACACGGCGCACGCTGAGCCGTTCTCCGCCTTCCCTTCCCCTCCCTTCCCTCCCTCCCACCCACTGGCCACAAAGGGTGATGTGTTTGATTTCTTTTAGCTTTTTTATCTTTTTTTTATTTCGTCTTCGTCTTCTTCCTTGTGTTCTTGTGCCTCCGCTCTGTTATTTACGTTGTTTGTGTGTTTGTGTGTGTGTTCATTCTCTCTCTCTCTCTCTCTCTCTCTCTCTCTCTCTCTCTCTCTCTCTCTCTCTCTCTCTCTTATGTTCTTGTATTACAGAGAAAGTTGTTGTTTTCTTATTCTTGTTTATGTATTTCATGTTTAGTCTTTTTCTTTGTTAAAGTGTTCATTTTATTATTTGTTCGTTGATTTCATTTCTATTCTATTTTCTTTGTTCACTTGTCCATTTATTTTTATTTATTTTTATTTTCTTTGTTCATTTATCATTTATTTTTATTTCTATTTTCTTTTCTTTGTTCATTTATCCATCTATTTCTATTTCTACTTTCTGCTGGAGTTGCTTCGTTTGTGTTCGTGTTGTTTGTGTTCTTGTGCTTCTTTTTGTGTTATTCACGTGCGTTGTTCGTGTGTTTATCTTGTCTTCTTCACTTCCTTTTGTTTCATTTTTTCTTGGTAATTCTTGTTTGTGCATTTCGAGTGTTTGTTATTTGTGTTGTTTAATGTGTTTACGTGTTTATTTTAAGACGAGATTTTTTTTTCACATTTTTTCCTCCTTTATATTACAAAGATGACTGATGATGATGATGATGATGGTGATGATGAAGGTAATGATGATAAACGGAAACACGCACACGCACACACACACGCAACACTTATGTAACAAAGAACGATAGGGTACACACACACACACACACACACACACACACACACACACACACACACACACACACACACACACACACACACACACACACACACACACACACACACACACACACATAATAAGGCGCCTTGTCACAGCGTTCATCCCCGTCTCCTTGGCCCCCACGGCAGGTAAGGACCGGGACACCTGAGAACAAAGGTGGCCGTGACGCGGGGTTACCTGTGCTTAGCCCCGCACCTCTACCAGTCACGGTCACGTCACAAGAACATGACAAAACAAGGGAAGCCACAAGAAGCCACCAGGACTACGCGTGTCATTTAAGAAGCTTCACTTATTTCCACATATAACTATCTATAAACTTATCTATTCTTTTAACCTCTAGAGTACCAGGACGCGTTTTCATATTCATTCTGGTTACTGTTTGGTGATTTTATACAACTTCAGAAACTCATGTGGGGATTAAAATAGTGAAGACTGTGGCCATTCATCTTCTGACCTCCATAGACTCTTCCTAATGTCATTAAAATCGCTTAATCACACCCAAAGAATCATGGTAAAGATGCGTCCCAGTAGTGAAGGGGTTAAAGCTTCCTAAACTCACCACTGACACTTTCATTACCAAGTCCATTACGGGGAGTCATCACACCTACTCATTGTTTTCTATTTCTACATATCCTCATTCATCAAATTATCTATTCTTTCAACGATGCCTAAAGACTCACCACCACCAACACTTTCATCACAAAACAGCCACGAGAAGTCACCGGACCTACTCATTATTACTACCTATTTCATTTATATTTTATTTTCTTTGTTCATTTACCCAATTATTCTTATTTCTAGTTTCTCATACATATCTGACTAAAATCATCTATTCTTTCAAAGCTCTCTAAAAGACTCACCACTAACACCTTTACTACTGAGTGGCAGTCCCTTCACGAAACATTATTAATCACCTCCACACATTATCACCTTTCATAAATTTGTCTATCTTTTTTTTTTTTTTTTTTTTTTTTTTTACAGCTCTCTAAAGACTCACCACTAACACCTTCATTGCTGAGTCCATTACAAAAACCTGCAAGAAGTCATCAGGCCAACACGTGGCAGTCCATCCACAGACATACTTATTCCCACATACCGTTGTCTATACTTTTAAAACACCGTATTGACGCACCACCAACAGTCTCATTACCTAGTCCATTCCTGTTCCATTCATCTACCCCTCTATTTGAGATCCAATGTCTTCCTGGTGTCTTGTTTTTTTCCTTAATGTAATTCTACTATGCTTGAATCCATTATATAGTGTCCTGTCCTCATTACTGACTCTTCAGGGTTTTGTTTTTGTCTCTCTTGTTGCATCACGTACCACTCAATCATCTCAAGTCAGACTGAACCGGATATTTTTCTAATTTCGTTTTTATTTCTTTTTCTACACTTTTCTATGTTTATTTTTTTTCATATTTATTCTTATTTATTTATTATTCTTTTTTCTACTTAATTTTTGGAGAGATTGTGTAGATGTTAATTTAGAAGGAAGGAATAAACGGCCCGATAAAAAGTAAAAGATAAAAAAAATGGACGGATAACCTCTCTCTCTCTCTCTCTCTCTCTCTCTCTCTCTCTCTCTCTCTCTCTCTCTCCGGAATGAAACAGCTGATCTTTGCCATGCGCGACTCACTTCACAAAAAACGTTCCCTACAGAAATCTTGATGACAAATACACACGAAGGAACTTGAACCAGATGATGTATAGAGAAAATAAATAAATAAATAATAAATAAAAACTGTCTGGTACCGAAGCGCGGATCTTCTAAATTCGCTACTAAAAAGGAAAAGACGAAGTGAACGAAACAAAAAGAAAAACAAGGGAATGTTTATGAAAATACATGCAGGAAAAAAAATGAAAGGGAAGAAAAAAGATAGACAAGAACATAAATCTCAATAATAAAAAATATATTAAAATAAAAACAATAAAATAAAAAAAATAAAAAACTGAGACAAAAAAATACAACTAAAACAAAACAAGCTAAAATAAAACTGAATAAAACGAAATCAAATCAAATAAACAACAATACTAAAAAAAAAAAATAATGAAACAACTGTAACAAAAAATAAAATAAAATAAAATAAAGGCAACTAAAAAACAAAATATAAAAAACAGTAAGGTAAGAAAAAAGAAAATCAAATAAAACAAAACTTGAACAATAAAACAACACAAAAAATCCATCCCAGCGTGGAATCAAACTCGTTGTAACCTTCTGAGAGAGAGAGAGAGAGAGAGAGAGAGAGAGAGAGAGAGAGAGAGAGAGAGAGAGAGACGCCTACCTCCATGCAGCCTTCAAGCACCGGGGCAGGAAGTGAGTCAGGAGTAAAGGGAGGAAGGGAGGTATACTGGAAAGGAAGGGAGCAGCGGAACACACGCCGTAGGGAACAAACAGGTACTACTGAAGGTGTAAGAGTATGAAGGGAGGGAAGGATTAGGGATGGTTCTCTCTCTCTCTCTCTCTCTCTCTCTCTCTCTCTCTCTCTCTCTCTCTCTCTCTCTCTCACACACGTAGCAGGACCACTGACAAGGGCAAAAAAATCTAAATAAAAATAACAACAATGTCAGTTCCCATAGATATGTCACTAAAAAAAAAAAAAAAAAGTAAATGAATGAATGAATAAATAAACATGGGATAAGTGCCTTGAAACTCTCCATCTAGAAAGAAATCAAGTTATAGAGAGGAGGAAACAGAGAAGCTGGCAGGGAGTATCAGAGTTTACCAGAGACAGGGATGAATGATTGAGAGTACTGATTAACTCGAAAGGTGAACACAACAGAGGTGAGATGAGGGAAGACAGTCTAGTGCAGCGAGGCCGAAGGAGGAGGAGAGGCAAGCAGTAAGCAAGATCAGAAGAGACTTTGGTAGAAGAATAGCGGTAGAAATCACCAAGAGTTGCAACACTGAGGTAATGAAAGAGCTTCTTAAGGGTGAGGAACGGAACGAGGGAGGGAGGGAAGGAGGGAAGGAAGGAGGAAAGAGGGAGAGGAAAGGAAGGAAAAGAGGCAGGTTATTTATTGGTAAGTCGAGAGCGGAAGGGAAGAGAGGAAGATATATATTACTTGGCAGAAGGAAGGAAGGAAGGAAGAAAGGAAAGAAGGAAGGAAGGATGGAAGGAAGGAAGGAAGGAAGGAAGGAAGGAAGGAAGGAAGGAAGGATGGAAGGAAAGAAGGAAAGAAGGAAGGAAGGAAGGAAGGAAGGAAGGAAGGAAGGAAGGAAGGAGGTATACTGGAGTGAATTAATGAAGGAAGAAACGCAGGAAAGAAAATAAAGAAAAATCAGCGAAGCAAAAATTGAGAGAGAGAGAGAGAGAGAGAGAGAGAGAGAGAGAGAGAGAGAGAGAGAGAGAGAGAGAGAGAGAGAGAGAGAGAGAGAGAGAGAGAGAGAGAATCTTTCCATTAGTATTAGAATAAAGTCTAAAATAACTACTACTACTACTACTACTACTTTTACTACTTGTAGTAATAGTACTACTACTATTACTACCAATAACAATAATGATCATAGCTTATAATAAGAAAAAGAAGAATATCGCTATCATGTAGTATCATTAGCAGTAGTGGAGATGCCATGCCCAGAGAGCGTGGGCAGCGTGTAGTGACAATGTGAGACAGCAGCAGCTGGGCGTCCAATGAGACACGCGGGGCAGGCAGGCAGTCCTCCAATCAGAGACAGGCATCGCAGAGGCTTGGAGTTAGCTGAGGGTGGAGCTGATGTCAAGACACAAATGAAGTTAAATACCACGTGGGTCCACCGACCACAGCATCCTTACTCAGCAGAGAGGTTGAAAACCCCCCAAGTCAGCGGCAATGCACAAGCGCGCTATTTGCATCGTGGAGGCCAGC
>NC_059275.1:3006874-3016874 GCF_017591435.1 Portunus trituberculatus
TCTCTCTCTCTCTCTCTCTCTCTCTCTCTCTGCCGTGCACTGAATGCGTCGCCTCTCGGACACGCGCACAACTCACAACTGTTCGTTCACGTTAACTTGGCGTAAAAATCCAACCCCTTTCCTCTTCCTGATGCTTGAGAGAGAGAGAGAGAGAGAGAGAGAGAGAGAGAGAGAGAGAGAGAGAGAGAGAGAGAGAAGGGGGGGTACCAGTGCCTTCATGGTGTTAATTCCACATATCATTGTCACCTTTAGGAGGAGGAGGAGGAGGAGGAGGAGGAGGAGGAGGAGGAGGAGGAGGAGGAGGAAAGAGGAAGGCAGTCATATTTTGCATGGCTTTATTATTCCTTTCATTGTCACCATTATCCTCCTCCTCCTCCTCCTCCTCCTCCTCCTCCTTCCTCCTTCACTATTTCCTCACTCCTTCATTCACTCCCATATCTTCCCACTTTCCTTTCATCACGTCTCCTTCATTCCCTACATGCATCTCTTCTTCCTTCATTAACTTCTATCCCATTCCTCCTTCATTCATCTTTCCTTCACCCATCACCATCCTTCCTCCTTTCCCTCCTTGCTTCCTACTTCCTTTATTCATTTTTTTTTCTTCCTTCATTTAAACTCTTTCTTCCCTCCATCTACTCTTTAGTAATTTTATTGTTTCCTTACTTTATTCCTTTTCTCCTTCCTTCCTTCATTCATTCATTTTTCACTTTTTTATTTTATTTATTTATTTTCCTTCATTCTTTTCTTTATTCCCATTCTTTCTCCTTCCCTGCCTTCCTTCCTTTATTTATTCATTCACTCATGCACTCTTTTTTCTTCACTCCTTCCTTCACTCACTCTCAACGCATTTTTTCCTTCCCTCTTTCCTTCACACACTTAAATCTCTTCCTTTCATTCATCAATCTCTTCTTTCCTCACTTCATTCCTTCCATCCTTCTTTCATTCACTCACTCAAATTCCTGCCTTCACGTCTCTCTGTCTTTTATTTCACAATCTCTTTCATTCATCCTTCACTCCTTCCTTCCTGCCATCCTTTCCCCACCCCTTCTCTCCTTTACTTACTCCTTGCTTTCTCTCCATTTACTCACAATCTCTTACATTCATCCTTCTCTCCTATCCTAATAATATGAAATGAGAAGACACGCGTAGAAAAAAAAATGGAAAATATATCAAGGAAGGCAGGAGAACACGAGTAGCAGTAGAAAGAGAAGGAATATACGGAAGGAAGAAGGGAATAGACATAGAACCAGAAGGGGCCGCCGTGGTGCAGTGGAACCATGTGTGCTTTGGGGTCCGAGGGGTCTCCAAGCGCACGGGTTTGAATCCTGTCCATGGTCCGAGTGTAGGTTGGGTTTCCTCACTCGGGGCAAAGGTTTCCTAGCGGGTGGGCTTTGAGATAGGAGGTACCCCAAAAAGTATTTCCTTTAGCCCAAAAATTCCCGTGAAAAACCCACATGGTATAAATAAAAAGAAATAAATAAAAAATACTAAGGAACGAGCAAACTGGAGAGCAAACAATAAGATGGCCAGATGACAGGCCGGTGAGTCACGAGAATGTACTCCTTGTCCTTTCCTCCCTCTTTCAATCCTACAGTCGCTTCTGAAGTCACACGCACAACAGAAGAAGGCCAGCTTGACTCTCCAATCACGAAACTCTTTACAAAATGCCGTCACATCAATTCTAAGTGTTTATATTCTACTTACATTACTGGAGTGCGACTTGGAACCTGAAAAAAGTATGATAAAAATTTAGTGTTATTATTTGGGTTGTGTGTGTGTGTGTGGGTGTGCGTGTGCGTGTGTGTGTACTACTTCTCTTCAGCTATAAAGACAGATAGTGACTTAAAAGCTACAAGAAAACTAGAAAAAAAGGGAAGATTTATCACAGGAATATTCATGAAAACTTTACAAATGTCAGCTTTACAAATCCTTTCACGTGAACATAACTATATTTGTCCTCCACTTAAACTTTTAGTAGAGATAGAAGCAAAAATAATAAAAAAAAAAAACTTGATATGAAAACTGAGAGCAAAAGGAGAAAATATTTAAAAAGAGAGGGATATTCCAAGTAGTTAACCACGAGGCACTTTACAAAATTTACCACACCAAAGCAAGTGTTTCCCGTCCACTTAAGTAACGGACTCAGATAAAAGGGAAAGAATAAAAAGAGGAAAAAAAAGAAAAAATGAAATCTTAAAAAAAAACAAGAATACAACTTTATTACAAATTTTCTCCGCTCTAATGCAAGTATTTCCTTAACACTTAAAACGAGAGAGAGAGAGAGAGAGAGAGAGAGAGAGAGAGAGAGAGAGAGAGAGAGAGAGAGAGAGAGAGAGAGAGAGAGAGAGAAATATATATATAGTAATAATATAGTAATCACTTCAACAAAATCTTCCCTCGTTACGTAAATATCAGTTTTTTTGGCTTAAATTTTGAGAGGAAGACAGACGTTAGTGCAAAACTGGTAAGAGAGAAAGCGAGAGGAAGATTAAGAGAGAAAATGAGTGGGTGAGTGAGAGGAAGACAGACGACAGTGGAAGAGTGAGTGAGAGGAAGTTAATGGAAGACTGGTGTAAGAGAAATAGAGGAAGATTAAGAGAGAAAATGAGTGAGTGATTGAGGAGAAATAGGAACCACTTCACCCATTAAAGTACTTCTATTCTCCTCAGGTTAGAAACACAGAGAGTAATAGAAAGAAAGAATAAAACAGAAAAATATGAATGACTGTAAAATAAAAAGGTATCACTTAAATACAAAATAAATAAACACATACAAACACATACAAACAGTAGCTCTCCTCTGCTTAAACTAAACTCTTTTTTTCTATTTACTTTTTTTTATTTTGATAATTATTAAGATTCACATTAGCTTTATTCATTGGTAAACCCTGGAACTCCCTGCCTGTTCCTGTATTTCTATCTTCTAACAACTTTTACTTGTTTTCAGAGCGAGGTTTGAAGATATTTGTCCTAGACTTTTGGCTAACTCTACTAATCTTTTAGAGAACTGGTAATCAAGTGGGCCTTTTTTTCTATTTTTGTTACTCTTGGTCAGCTTCCAATCTTCTATACAAAAACATATATCAGTGTTAAACAGTTTTTTCGTCTTTATTCTATCATTATTTAACAATCTTCTTATATCTACTATGTTTTTTTATTTCTGTATTAGCAAACAAAAAAATATTCCCTGTATGAAGAACAATTACCTTCCTCTTTGTTTACATTAACCTTGTTTAGTAAAAGGTAACAATGGAGCGTTTGCGTGTTTTGTACGGGGTTACAAAACTGCGACGCTTCTTCACCTCTTACGTAAAGGAATCAAGGTGACCGTCGTAGGAAAAAAAATAATAATAATTAACTGAAGAAACCCAAAATAATAATAAAAATAATAATAATAATAATAATAATAATAATAATAATAATAATAATAATAATAAATAATAATAATAATAATAATAATAATAATAATAATAATAATAATAATAATAATAATAATAATCATAATAATAATAACGACGACGACAACGACAACAACAACAACAACAACAACAACAACAATAATAATAATAATAATAATAATAATAATAATAATAATAATAATAATAATAATAATAATAATAATAATAATAGTAAATATAAAAAGAATAATAGTGTATAAAAAAGCAAGATTAACTTAAAACATAAAAGAAAAAGAAAACCAATCAACATTCCAAGTATTTTTCTTTTGCTTAAATTACACACAGAGAGAGACACTTGCGCTGCTTGAGAACTAATGACAGGAAGAATAATAAGAAGAAAGAAAAAAAATGTATCCAACTAAAAGGAAACTAGTAACAAAATCTTTCCACTCACGTAGCCAGTAACAAAATCTTTCTACTCAAATACAGTAATTCCTCCACACTTACAAACGTGACTCGAGAGGTGCATGTTAAAACACGAATAGATTACACTAAACCAGAGCGAGGAGGCGACGGAACAGAATAACATAGACGCGATATAGGATTCCCGTGTGAGTTTATGATAGAGAGGCGATTCGCAAGCCAAGGCACAAGAGAACGAGAAGCTCCACAGAAGATCCACAGGGCACTTCTGAAACCGATGGAGAGAAAAAAAAAGATTTGGGTGTTCTTTTGTTGACATGAATGCTAGAAATGTTAGGAAAAGTTATTAAAAGGAAGGATACAGAAAAAAAAAAGGTTTGTGGGAAAGATGCGATTGAATGGAGGTTGGGAATTTAGTGAAAAAAAAGAGGAAAGAATTGGTGGTCGTTTTGTTGACATGAGTGCTGGAAATGTGTTAGGAAAAGTTAACAAGAGGAAAGATAAAGAAAGAAAGGTTTGTAGATAAGATGATAATGAATGAAAGTTGCGAATTTGTTAGAATAAAAAAATTGGAGGCTCGTTTTGTTGACATAAGTGCTGGAAATGTGTTAGGAAAAGTTACTAAATGGAAGATACAGAAAGAAAGGTTTGTGGGCAAGATGCGAGTGAATGAAGATTGGGAATTTACTGAAAAAAAGAGTATATCTTTTAACTAAACTTTTTTTTATAATATACAAAAAAAAATATCCAATATCAAAAGCTGCATATGTAATCATCCCCTTAATTACCAGGACGCGTTTCTATATTCATTCTGGTTACTATTTGGTGATTCTATAATGCTTCAGGAACATAAGTTGGGGATTAAAATAGTGAAGACTGTGGCCATTAATCTTCTGACCTTCATACACCTTCTTAATGTCAATAAAATGGTCTAAACGTACACTAATCTCAAGATAAAAATGTGTCCCAGTATTGAATAAGCAAAAGACGAATAAGTAAATAAAAGAAACTAGAGAATAAGCCTAACCAAACCTAACGTAACTTCGCCTAACCTAACCTAACCGACACATCTATACGTCATAAACTAACCATACACAATACATCTACACAAGCACACTTCTGCACCAATTCATCCGTGTGTACCCTATATCGCCCGCTACCACGTCCAGGCTGTGTACGTGTCCGTGGCACTGCAAAGCTTTCATCTCTCTCTCTCTCTCTCTCTCTCTCTCTCTCTCTCTCTCTCTCTCTCTGTCCTTTTCCCTTTTTTCCTTTCCTTTTCCTTTATCATTAGTTTTAAGAGACAAATTATCAAGTTTTTTTTTCTTTTTTCCCTCTTTCTCAGTTTTGTTCCCCACCAGCCTCCTCCTTACGGTGAAAATAAACTGGACGACAAAAACAACTTAAACTGACAGTGAAAATAAATAGAATAGTGCAAACAATTTAAACAACCAGTGAAAATAAACTGAATAATGCAAATAACTACAACAAACTGTGAAAATAAACTGAAAACAACTTACCTAAACTAATGATGAAAATAACTCCAATCCCTTAATTCACGCCAAGCTGAGTCACTCCCTCACAAAATGGCTTTCACAGCGCTCCCTCACGCTCACTGGCAATCAAATAGCCTTGCCAACAGACTTGAAGGCGCCATAACAGAAGAGCATACGCCATAATGCTCCTCAAAACCCTCATTAGTGGTCATTCAAAGCATTTACCGATTCAAAGTTCCTATTTTACTCTCTCTCTCTCTCTCTCTCTCTCTCTCTCTCTCTCTCTGGCGCCATCTTCCGCATATCAGTTTTTTTTATCATTATTCATATGTACTTTTGAGAAATTTGCATATCTAATCTGTGTGTGTGTGTGTGTGTGTGTGTGTGTGTGTGTGTGTGTGTGTGTGTGTGTGTGTGTGTGTGTGTGTAATTCACCACCATGGTCGTCTGCTGGTCACCCAGCCAGTCTTCCCCATTACGGAGCGAGCTCAGAGCTCATAGACCGATCTTCGGGTAGGACTGAGACCACAACACACTCCACACACCGGGAAAGCGAGGCCACAACTCCTCGAGTTACATCCCGTACCTATTTACTGCTAGTTGAACAGGGTGCGTGTGTGTGTGCTTGACCATGTCATATATAAAAAGACAACATTACTGAGAGAGAGAGAGAGAGAGAGAGAGAGAGAGAGAGAGAGAGAGAGAGAGAGAGAGAGAGAGAGAGAGAGAGAGAGAGAGAGAGAGAGAGAGAGAGAGAGAGAGAGAGAGAGAGAGAGAGAGAGAGAGAGAGAGAGAGAGAGAGAGAGAGAGAGACGCAATGAGGCAATATAGTTGTAAAAAAAATCATGAAATAGGACAAGATAGTAGTAGTAGTAGTAGTAGTAGTAGTAGTAGTAGTAGTAGTAGTAGTAGTAGTAGTAGTAGTAGTAGTAGTAGTAGTAGTAGTAGTAGTAGTAGTAGTAACAATAACAGCAGCAGTAGGGTGTAGTAAGTAAGGAATGGAGGAGGAGGAGGAGGAGGTAGGAGACGATGGAAAATGGAAGAGGTGGATGAAGGAAGGTATTAGTGTGGGTGTGAGAGGTGACGAGGGTGGAGAGAGGTGAGTGAGCTGTAGAGGTGATGGAGGGAAGAGGATGGGGGGGAGGAGTCATTGGAGGCATAATGGAGGAGTTGGAGGTGGTAATTAGCGTGTGTGGTGGTGATGGTGGTGATGGTGGTGGTGGGCAGTGGAGGCCGAAGACACGAAGGCACGCAATGGCTGAACTAACAAGGGAGAGGGAGGGAGAGAAAGAGGGAGAGGGGTAATGTCTGGCTGATCTAAGCTTAACGTTACTCTTATTCCCGTCCTGTGCTTTGAAACGCTTCGCTCTCCCGCCGCCACTGTTCTCAAAGCCCACAAAAAGTACTAGCGAGCTTCTCCAGTTCTTCCTGTTGATAATGTGGAAATGTTAATCTGCCACTAGAACCGTAAAGACAGGAACACACACACACACACACACACACACACACACACACACACACACACACACACACACACACACACACACACACACACACACACACTTAAATGTTCTACTCTCATTAAGACCATTAAATAAGAGAAAAATTGAGAAAAAACAAAGATTAACCAAATTCGTAGTACCATTTTTTCCACTCGTACATAAAAAGAGAAAAAAAGCATCAGCAAAAGAAAAAGATGGTTAGTTAAATTCTCATTGGTTTCTTTTTTATTTTTTTTTTTCTCCATATCTTTTTTTTCCTAGCGAGGCTGCGCAGTCATCGTCAGTGAGTCATTGTAAGTATTCTGTGACTGTAGACTGAAATAAGAACACTTTTCAAAGGCCACAGAGATGATTAGCCACACTCCCAAAGCTCTCTCTCTCTCTCTCTCTCTCTCTCTCTCTCTCTCTCTCTCTCTCTCTCTCTAGTAATGAATTATTGTTAAACTGTTACTAGAATCAATAAAACATCTGTGAATAATCTGTGTGTGTGTGTGTGTGTGTGTGTGTGTGTGTGTGTGTGTGTGTGTGTGTGTGTGTGTGTGTGTGTGTGTGTGTGTGTGTGTGTGTGTGTGTGTGTGTGTGTGTGTGTGTGTTGAGAAGGAATAATACAGAAAAGTAACAGTACACGTGAAGAAATGAGAGACTTAATAACACTACAGACAGCTGGTGAGTAAAAATGTCCAAATACGTAAACAAAACTAGAAAAAAAATTAATTGAAAAATGAAAAAGAGAAAGGAAGAGATGAAAGGAAACAAGGAATACGTCAGAAGAACATTAAGAGTATCATCACCACTTTTTGTTTCTCTCTCTCTCTCTCTCTCTGATAATGCACAACTCAAAAACAAATTATCATAAAGAATTAAAAAAAACACGATAGAAAAAACAAAATAAATAAAATAATCACGAATATGAAAAATAAACGAAAAAAAGCAAAAAAAAAAAAATAGTGATCATAAACTCTTGAAAAAAAAATGAAAAAGAAAAGAAAAAAATGAAGGAAAAAAAATAACAAATCACAAATCAAGATAAGAAAAAAGAAAAAAAGTAAAAAAAGAACTCAAATTAACATAAAGAAATACGAAGAAAGAAAAATATAACAAAAAATAGACAAGTTATCCCAAACCAGAACAAAAAAATTGCAGAATAGAAAAAAAGGAAAACAAACACAAATTATCATGAATCAAGGAAAACAGGAGGAAAAACTGAACAAAACAAAACCCACTCAAATTAAGACAAACTGGGAGACACGAGAAGACAAAAAAAAAAAAAATATATATTCAAATTATCATAAATCACAAGAAGACAAAGAAAAAATGGGAAGGAAGAGAAAGAAAGAGGAAAGAAATGTGAAGAACGATAGACACAAATGGGGAAAAAAGAGAAAAAAGAAAGAAATGTGAAGAAAGTGAGAGAAAAATGGGAAGAAAGAGAAAGACAAGAAAGAAATAGGAAGAGAAAAAAGAAATAGGAAAAAAAAGAGAAAGAGAAGGAAGAAAGAGAAGAAAGAAAAGAAAGGAATGAGAAGAAAAAGATAGAAATAGGAAGAAAGAGAAGAAAGAAATGGGGAGAAAAGAAGGAGATGGGAAGAGAAGAAAAAAGTGAGAAGAAAGAGAAGAACAAAGAGAAAGGAAAGTAAGAAATGGGAAGAAAAGAGAAGAGAAATGGGAGGAAAAGCAAGAAATGAAAAGAAAGAGAAGTAAGAAATGGGAAGAGAGAAGAAAGAAATAAAAAGAGAGAAAAAAAGAAATGAGAAGAAAGAGAAGAAATGGGAAGAAAGAGAAGCAAGAAATGGGGAGAAATTGAAGAAATGGGGAGAAATAGAAGAAAGAAATAGGGAGAAATAGAAGCAAGAAATGGGGGAAATAGAAAGAAATGGGAATACAGAAAGAAATGGGGGAGAAAGAAAAAAAATGGGAATACAGAAAAAATTAGAATAAATGGAAGAAAGAAATGGAGAGAGAAAAAAAACACGAACTAATCATACAGAACAATAAGGAAAAAATAAAACTATCTAAAAATTCCTCTAAACTCCTCATAAATCAAAAAAGAAATAGACGAAACACAAAGCAAACACACAAATTATCAACAACATTAAAGGAAATTAAGGAAAACAAAAGAAAAATAAAAAAACACTCAAACCATCACAAAGAAACAAGAAGGAAGGAACAACACAAGTACAAAATCAACATTCGTAATAACAAATTTGAAACTGACGAAGAAAAAAAAAAATAAATAAAAACAAGAAAAAAAACCCATCTAAATAAAGAAACAGCGGGAAGGAGACGAGGAAGTATATAAAAAAGTCATCACAAATTAGAATAGAAGAAAAACAACATTAAAACTGCCATCAACAAGTACAATTAAACGTCAGATGTGAAGGAAGCTGCCACCGTTGTAATGAGATGCGTGGAGGAGGAGGAGGAGGAGGAGGAGGAGGAGGAGGAGGAGGAGGAGGAGGAGGAGGAGGAAGGGGGAGGAGAAAGGAGGAGCTGTGGTGGCAGGAGGAGGAGGAGGAGGAGATGATGCTAGAACTGAAAGACGCCTTGTGGGTAATTCACATCCTGCGGAAGCGGAAGGAAGGGAGAGAGGGAGAGGGAGAGAGAGAGAAGGGAAGGAAGAGCTGCAGTATCGCCGTGTTATTGGTGAGATGTTTCAGCTGATACGCGCCACGTTTTCATGGGATGGGGGGGGAGGGGGTGCCTTTATTTACTTTTTTTTTTCTTCTTTTTCATTAATGGCGCTGAGTACAATGTTAAAATGCCACTAGAATAAAAAAAAAAATAAATAAAACTGTCTTCTTTTCATTAATGGCGCTGAGTGTAATGTTAAAATGTCCCTAAATTAAATAAATAAATAAATAAATAAATAAACAACCTGTCTTCCATTTCACGGGTGGCGCTGAGTATATTGTTACATTTACATTAGAATCCGAAAAAGAAAGATCCATGACAATCGAAAAATAAAGTTCACAAGCGCCTGTTAAACTGTCACCAGAATCATGAAAACACCCTTCAACATCCCACTGATTTCCACAGCTGCCCACCACTTGCACTCCGAGGAAACACAACATTTGAACTGCCTGTAGTAAAGCTGTGTTCTGAAGCCTGCCTGTAGTAAAGCTGTATTCTGAAGCCTGCCTATAGTAATGCCATATTCTGTCCGTAATTCTGCAAGTGTCGTA
>NC_059275.1:3021874-3026874 GCF_017591435.1 Portunus trituberculatus
TGGAAGCAGTGAGGGGTGAGAGGCGGGCGGTGTTTCATTAGTAGTGATGGAGGGGCGTGGCACTGGGAGCGGTGATGCGTGCCACCCAGCCAACCACCCACCAACCCACTTCAACTAACCCACCAACCAGCCAGCCAGTCACCATTCACTCCACCTTCAGTTCCCACGTTTATTCCCACGCTGACACCCCCTTACCACCCCCACCCACCCACAGAGACCCCCTCAGTGACTCCACCTTTAGTTCTCACGGTTATTCCCACGCCCTCCCCCTATCTCCCCCATCCCCCTTCCCTCCCCTCCTCGTTAAAATGGCGGACGATAAGCACAGGTAATGGACGCTCTCTGGGGGAATAGGAGTCACATGTAGGGAAGACGGCAGCAGCAGATCTTTTGTCCCTTATTAAGTTGTGATTGTGTTATGTTGTTTAGGTTTTTTTTTCTTTAGTGTTTGTAGAGTGTTGAGTGAAGTATGAATGGTGTGGTTCTCTAACTCTTTCTCTCTTTCTCTCTCTCTCTCTCTCTCTCTCTCTCTCTCTCTCTCTCTCTCTCTCTCTCCTTCCCTACTCTCATTACCCCTTCCTTCAACCCCATAAAACACACACACACACACACACACACACACACACACACACACACACACACACACAGTAGTAGTAGTAGTTTATTGACAAATTATTAATACAACTGACAAGAAATACATGTAAACTTAAATAATTTGTCCAACTTAACCTGAACATCACAATTATTAGTCTTATCTGAGTATTTATTAAAGAAATCGTATACTTAGCATAAGCTACTTGTAATCAAGTACCCACAGGTACAGATTAACGCAATAAACAATAAACACTCAGCAATCCTTTAAAACATTTAAAACAAATAAAATTAGATTCCTGGAAACTCACGTATCATGTAAACTCATATAAATCATGTGCAACTCATGAATCCCATATGGATCCCATAAACCACATAATACAATTAAGTACCACGAAACATAGAAAACAAACAAAATCCTATGGTACACATAACACCCATTAATCATATAAATACAAGAAACACCTGAAAACCCATAACACGTAAAAACACACATACACCATAGAAAACTCATCACATACACAAAATTTCCATTAAAAACATAAAACACACAATTTCCTTGAGACACATAAAACACGCATAAAACATACGTAGGGAACCCCTGAACCCACATTACTTACATGAAGCACACATGGATCACAAAACCCATAAAATACATGAGCCATATGCAACAGGTACGCATTACATGCCACATGAAGCACGGAAGAAATTGATTAAACTGATGACACATATAACCCACATGAAACACACGAACACATGACCTACCTGAAGTAAACATGAAATACATAAAACATGCATGACTCACATGGAACATGCAACACGCAAGCATCACTTGAACTACATGAATCCCATGGAAAACACATCCATCGCATGACACAATAAAACACATATCAATCACACGAAACCCATGACACACATAAAGTACACATGAAAAATGACACACACATGCCACACGAAACACAGTACCACACGAGACGCATGAAACACATGAAATACACACGACACACATGGAGTACACACACACACTTGACTCACAATAAAAACACCTGAATCACATTTACACAACAAACACACAAATCACTGGGAACACTTGAACCACATGAAACAAATAAACTCATAAATCACATAAAACACATCAATACGCGATGCAATATATCACAAAGCAAATGAAGCGACCATACGCAAAAGATACCAAACCAAATGCAAACCCCACATCCCCATGCAGCACATGAGCAAGCACATGAGCATCATCACCAAAACCTATACATGCATTCTATAATTTCACAAAACTACGCATACACATGGATCACCTCATGGATATAGTTACACACTTCAGGCACGTTATTCCTGTCATTCATCAGCTCCTCAACACTGGCAAAGTTCAGCATCGGGTACCTGTCCCGACAGGGCGCGGCCAGCGGGCAGTGTATCATCACGTGATTTTCGTCCTGTATATGTGCACCGTCGCACTGACATACCCTGTCCTCTCTGGGGTGCGGCTCCATCTCCCTACCTCCACTCTTAGGTTGTGAGACAAGTCTTAATCTAGTGAATGATTGCCTTTTAAAATCCGGGATGTAAACGCTGCTGGTGTATACTGGGTGCACTGTCATGGTCGGATTCACACACACACACAACACACACACACACACACACACACACACACACACACACACACACACACACACACACACTCTCTCTCTCTCTCTCTCTCTCTCTCTCTCTCTCTCTCTCTCTCTCTCTCTCTCTCTCTCTCTTCCCATCTCACTGAGCAATAACACAAGAAATGATACACCACCACCATCACCACCACAATCACCATCACTGCGACACATCACAGCATCCCGTTAACCATAGGACGTGATGTGGTGGTGGTGGTGGTGGTGGTGGTGGTGGTGGTGGTGGTGGAAGCATGACTAGCAGAATTAATAGCAATTTTAGTGTCGCCAGTATTGTCACCACCATCATTAATACTAGTGGTGGTGAGGTAGTAGTAGTAGTAGTAGTAGTAGTAGTAGTAGTAGTAGTAGTAGTAGTAGTAGTAGTAGTAGCTGTTGTTGTTGCTGCTGTTGTTGTTGCTGTTCTTGTTGAAATAACTTTTTATTTCCTTGCTACAGTAAACACTTCCCATTAAACATGTCACCATTCACGAAATAGCAGTTAACAAAAAAATAAATAAATAAATAAAAAAAAAAAATCAATTTAGGCAATAAGATATTCATTTACCCATTGTCCTCCGATGTGAAGACAATGGCGTGGAATATTAATGGACGTGGTGGTGGTGGTGGTGGTGGTGGTGGTGGTGGTGGTGGTGGTGGTGGTGGTGGTGGTGGTGGTGGTGGTGGTGGTGGTGGTGGTGGTGGTGGTGGTGGTGGTGGTGACTTAGTACATCCGTCTTCAAAAATGTTTCGCTCATGAATATTTTTCAAAGACCACAGAGACGATAAACCGTGCTCTTATTATACGAATGTTTCTGCAATTAAAAACATAGAAATCTTGTCAATCTTTCATTAGAACCCCTACAAAGCATCCTTAACCCCTTCAGTACCATGACGCGCTCTCATATTCATTCTGCTTACTATTTAGTGATTATATACAGCTTCAGAAACTTATGTAGGGGTTTAAAATAGTGAAGACTCTGGCCATTAATCTTCTGACCTCCATAAAAATCGTCTAATTATACTCAAACTTCTGGTAAAACTACGCCCCACTACTGAAGGGGTTAAATATCTGTCACTTCAACTAGATCCTTTTCCCTATTCAATGGATGTGAGAGAAATACAATGGTTTCAGAATACACTCCTTAGAGATCGTGTTTCCAGGCGGTCGAGTGTTCTGCGGTGTTTTGGTAAGGATTTTGTACTGTTGATAAAAAATGGTAATAAATAAAGAAAATAAATACACGGATAAATAAATGTGTGAATAGATCAAAGAAAATACAAGAAAAAGAAAGAAAAAAAAGATCCCTTACAAAATTAACAAAATAAGAAAAGGAAAATACTTATGAGAATAAAGAAAAAATAAGAAAATAAGGAAATAATATTCATAACCAAAAAATACAGATAAGAGAAAAAGAAAACGAGAATGAAAATTAATGAAAAACTCGAGAACTAAAAAAAATATATATATAGAAAAGCAAAAACAGAAAAGAAACATTATGAGGACCAAACTAATAATCTGTGGTGTCTTGACAATTACACCTCTCGTTTCAATTATTACATCTCTTAAAATTACACTTCCTCAAGTCATAATAATAAATAACTACATATCAAAACACTATTTATCTTATTAATATACACGTCCTACAGAAATAAATCTCATCAAAAGCTATATAATCTTTTCTTTTAAACATACATTATTTTAATTATATATAATACTAAACACTACACATCTAGTTACATATATTTCAATTACATACAACACTAATTTCCTATGTAATTTATCTTCTAAACATACATTCTTTTAATTATATACAGTACTAAACACTACACATCTAGTTACATATATTTCAATTACATACAGCACTAATTTCCTATGTAATTTATCTTCTAAACATACATTCTTTTAATTATATACAGTACTAAACACTACACATCTAGAGTTACATATATTTCAATTACATACAACACTAATTTCCTATGTAATTTATCTTCTAAACATACAGCCTACGTCTTCCCGGAATAAGCCTTCACAAATTATACAAATCCTGAGCAATATAACGCCTTGAATTACTCTCTACAAATTACACATCTCACCTGAGTGATTACATATTCCTTACAATTATACATTTTTCCTTATAATTACACATTTTTCCTTACAATTACACATTTTTCCTTACAATTATACATTTTTCCTTACAATTATACATATTCCTTACAATTATACATTTTTCCTTACAATTATACAATTTTCCTTACAATTATACATTTTTCCTTACAATTATACATTTTTCCTTACAATTACACATTTTTCCTTACAATTACACATTTTTCCTTACAATTACACATTTTTCCTTACAATTATACATTTTTTCTTACAATTACACATTTTTCCTTACAATTATACATTTTTCCTTACAATTATACATTTTTCCTTACAATTATACATTTTTCCTTACAATTACACATTTTTCCTTACAATTACACATTTTTCCTTATAATTACACATTTTTCCTTACAATTACACATTTTTCCTTACAATTATACATTTTTCCTTACAATTATACATATTCCTTACAATTATACATTTTTCCTTACAATTATACATTTTTCCTTACAATTATACATTTTTCCTTACAATTACATTTTCCTTACAATTACACATTTTTCCTTACAATTACACATTTTTCCTTACAATTATACATTTTTCCTTACAATTACACATTTTTCCTTACAATTATACATTTTTCC